>NW_024582311.1:0-142638 GCF_903992535.2 Arvicola amphibius | reverse complement strand
CCCACCCTGGCCCAGAAGAACAGCCTCCCTCCGCTCCACCCAGGCAGACGACACTCCACCTAAACTTCCTCTTAAGGTCTCTTTCAGGTCTAGGGAACGACCGCCTGAGGCTACACCCCAAAAGCTCAAGTATAAAAAAACTTCACCTAACCTTTCTCCCTCCAGGTCCAGACTTAACAAAACCCCACCTAAACATTCTTCTCCCTGCCCCTCCCCTCCCAGCAGGTCCTCATCCGGCTCCGCCAGCTCCGCCTACTCCTCCCCCTCCCCTCCCCCTTTTTGCTGCAGGTCCCGGTCTTGGTCTCAGCCACGGTCATGCAGGCCTTCAGACACGTCATCCTCCCCATTGCCCGCCCACTCTACTCCGCCTCCTCGGTCTTCTAGGGCCCCGCTGCGCTCCCCCCATTCCCGCGCTCTAGCACCTTCCTTCACCCCTCCCCTCACACGTTCACGGGTGGTCACGGGCCGGATCCTGATCCGGATCAAATTAAGCCTGCGGCCATCCTGCCGCTGCAAGAGGTGGCTGGTGTAGATGGTCTGGTTAAAGTACACGTTCTATTTTTATTGTCTGAGCTTTCTCACGTGGCTAATCTGCTCGATTCCTATACATCTAATCCTACCACTTTCATTAAGGAATTCCAGTACATCATGCAGTCGTATAACCTGACATTCCACGATGTTTACACAATATTGCTAATAATCTGCTGCCCAAGGAACGCAGGCGGGTTTGGGAGCAGGCAAGGCAATATGCGGATGAGGTTCACCAAAGGCTGGCATCCCACCCCCTTGGGTCAGAGGCGGTTCCAGAACAGGACCCCCACTGGGATTATAACAGCCCAGGGGGTATCCTGGCCAGAGACCAATTTCTGACTTGTCTCCTGGCAGGCCTACTTAAGGCTGCCCTCAAACCGGTAAATTATTCTAAACTCTCAGAGGTCATTCAGGATACGAAGGAAAATTCTTCTACATTTCTGGACCGTCTCACAAAGGCCCTGTTACAGTTCACAAACCTGGACCCAGAAAGTACTGAGGGCAGGAACATACTAATGACTCATTTTTGTAATCAGTGCTATCCGGATATCAAAGCCAAACTCAAGCGTTTGGAGAATGGCCCTTTAACCCCGCAGGCAGAAGTCCTGGAGGTAGCCTTTAAGGTGTACCACTCAAGGAATAACAAGGCCCACAATCACTGCCACGTGGTAACTGCAGCTGCTCAACCAACTGACATGATGGGCTATTCGTCCCGCCCCAACCGGGCACCACCCCCACCTCCTGGAGGGCGTGATCCACCAGGTCCATGCTTCAAATGTGGTAAGATGGGCCACTGGGCCCAAGCATGCCCCAATCCCCACGCAATCCCAAGGGACCTTGCCCAAGGTGTCACAGGGAAGGTCATTGGTCTGTAGATTGTCCTCGTGTGCTCGGTGATACAGAGATATTAAACACAGAGAATGCCCAAGTGGACCACTTGGGTTTGGCCTTGGATGACTGAAGGTGCCCGAGCTCTGCCCCAACTGCCACGGTCATCTGCAGCCAGGAGCCACGGGTACTTCTCACTGTATTGGGAAGGCTCATCTCATTCCTCTTGGATACTAGAGCTACGTATTCAGTTCTGAGGGAATTCTGGGGGCCAACCTCTCCTTCAAATTCCCCTATTGTTTGGGGTAGGGGGACAGCCCTATTTGCCTCAGGGGACTCTGCCACTCAATTGCGTGTTTAGAGGCATTTTTTCTCACTCATTCATTTTTAGTCATGCCAACCTGCCCCGTGCCCTTAATGGGAAGAGATCTTTTAGCCAAACTGGGAGCCTCCATTTCTTTTGCTCCCTCCACCCGCTTTGTTCCAGATTCATCGACGACACAGCTACTGCTCCTCCTGACTCCCCAGCCTTCTGACACTAATGCCTCTTTTCCTCTTCCAGCCTCCCTGGTGGATCCTCTGGTATGGGACACTCAAAATCCTGCTGTCGCTAAACACCATTCCCTTGTGGTCATTCAGTTACAGGACCCCACCAGATATATTACTCAAGCTCAGTACCCTCTCTCTTCCCAGAGCCGTAGAGGACTTAAACCTATTATCTCTGACCTTTTGAGGAAAAGACTGTTCCATACCACCTCCTCCCCCTTTAACACCCCTATACTGGCTGTTAAGAAATCTAATGGGACTTATCGCTTGGTCTAGGATCTCCGGCTTATTAACTCACCTGTTGTTCCTCTTCACCCGGTTGTTGCTAACCCCTTCACACTTTTATCCAATATTCCTCCAGGAACCTCCCACTTTTCAGTTCTAGACCTTAAGGATGCCTTTTTCTCCATTCCCCTTAGCCCTCAATCTCAAAACATCTTTGCCTTCACCTGGACTGACCCGGACACTAATTTCTCCACGCAGCTCACCTGGACCATCCTTCCCCAGGGATTCCAGGACAGCCCACACCTCTTTGGCCAGGCTTTGGCCTCTGATCTGCTTTCACTGTCCCTCCATAAATCAAAAATAATCCAATATGTAGATGACATTTTCCTATGCAGCCCATCTTTGGAGATCAGCAAGACGGACACCGTCACCCTATTAAATTTCCTATCCAAAAGGAGCTATAGAGTCTCATCCTCTAAGGCCCAGCTGTCCACTACTGAGGTAACGTATCTGGGTTTAACCACAGTCCAACCCAAAAGGCTATTACTCTAGACAGAAAAAAACTAATTCAATCTCTTACAGTTCCTTCCACCAAAGAGGAGGTCTTATCGTTCCTGGGAGTAGCCAGTTTCCTGCGTTCCTGGATTCCTTCCTTTTCCCTTTTAGCTCGTCCTCTGTACGAAGCAGCTCTGGGCTCCCTGAGTGAGCCCCTCCTCCATTCAATCATGAAACTCTTCCAGAGACTCCAACGGGCTCTCATTCAAGCCCCAGCTCTTCATCTTCCGGATTTAACTCATCCCTTTTCTCTTTATGTGGCAGAGAAGGAGGGATACGCCCTCGGGGTCTTAGGACATCAACTGGGACCTTCTTTTGCACCTGTAGCATACCTGTCAAAGAAGATGGACCTCACCACTCGGGGCTGGGCACCCTGCATATGTGCACTGGCAGCCGCTGAACTTCTGATTCGTGAGTCAAAGAAATTGACCTTTGGAGCACCTACCACAGTCTTCTCTCATCATAACTTGTCCAATCTCCTAACTTACAAAGGCTTACAAACCCTACCCCCTTCTCGAGTTCTTTCCCTACAGGTGGCGCTGGTGGAAGATGCCAGTCTCACATTTCAATGCTGCCCACCTCTTAATATTTCAAACCTTCTACCTCGACCTAAGGTTGATGACTCCCCATCCCACTCCTGCATTGAAATCCTAGAGGACCTACTACCTCACCCCTCACATATACAGGAGGGCAAACTGTCCCAGGCCACTTACACCTGGTACACAGATGGCAGCTCCTTTTTATGTGATGGGACTCATAAAGCAGGTTATGCCATAGTATCAGATACAGAGATAATTGAGGCAAAGGCACTCCCTGCTCATACTACCAACCAGCAGGCTGAACTAATAGCTCTCACCCATGCCTTTCAGCTAGCGGAAGGATGATTTTTAAATGTTTACACAGACTCTAAATATGCATTTCATATCCTCTTACCCCATGCAGCTATCTGGAAGGAGCGCGGGCTTCTTACGACAAAGGGTGGATCCATAACTAATTCAGGTCATATCATGGACTTATTAAAAGCCTCTCATCTCCCTAAAGCTATAGAAACTATTCATTGCTGGTCTCATCAGTCTGACAGTTCTACTGTTTCCAAGGGAAACAATCAGGCTGACAGGACAGCTAAGACAGCAGCACTCCAGAGCCCAGATCTACCTCAGTTTCCCATGGAGTCCTTACAGTACAGCCCACACTCCCACGGACACCCGACACCCAACAGATCCTGTCCTACCTACACCGGCTCTTTCACCCTAATAATAAAGCCCTACTCCATTTTGTTAAGGCTCATCTCCAACCTACTCCTGAGGATATAAGGTTTCTAAAGGCCATTACTACCTCCTGTCAGATCTGTCAAAAGTCAGATCCTAAGACTAAATACCGTAGCTTCCCTTTTCCTACCCATCAGGCTAGGGGCTCTCTTCCAGGAACTGACTGGCAGCTGGATTTTACTCATATGCCTACAGTCAAAAGAGTTAAATATCTTTTGGTTTTGGTGGATACAAAGTCCGGGTGGGTTGAAGCCTTCCCCACTACTAACAAGAGAGCCCAGACAGTCTCTGATATTCTCTGAGAAATCATTCCCCGGTTTGGGATTCCAACCTCTCTCCAATCAGACAACGGTCCTGAATTCACCTCCCAGATTTCTCAAAACCTGTCCAAGGCTCTCTACATTCCATCTACACTTAACTCTTTCTTACACTAACACACCCTTTCCCTTCTTCTTTTCCTATGTATGACCTCTCCAAATACTTCCAATGTCACGCTTAAATTCTAAATAACTACTTAGTTGTCATTACAGAACTCATCATCGCCCATGAAGACAAGGGATTCAGGTGGTAAATGCGGATCACTTTTGGCCTCAAAAAACCCTAAAGCTCCCCACTACCTCGAACCCTAAAGACCCCAGCTCATATTCCCCCCCAATTTTTCCTTTCCTAATGCGATTCTTGTTTTCCAACACCTAACGACAACCCAGTTCCTCAAGACACCAATGGATGCGGTTTCAATCAGCCATCCCAGGACATTGGGACATGGACCACCAGGACATCCCAGGATGTCAGTGAACAGGACATCATTACCAGGACACACCGGAGCCATCCCAGGATGCTAGCGAATGAGACCAGGACATCAAATACTCCCCCCAAAATCCCTCAACACCCCTAAAAAATCCCTCGATGCCCACAAAGTCAGCAGGAAGCAGTTATGAGAGACTGGGCTACGCCCCCATTCCCTACCCACTAAGATCCCCCCCAAATTTTTAATAAACCAAAAAGGGTGGAGATGTGATTCTCATGGGACGAGGACCACACCTCCCAGAAGGATCAGTTTCACCCCGCCAGACTGGAAGACTACATTTCCCAGGAACAAGGCAACAGACAACCATGCCTGCGTGAACCCCTTTATATATCAACGTTTCTCCACCCCCTCTTCCCTTTTTCCTTCCTCCCTCCGCCCACCACCCCCCTGCACTGTGGAGCACTCCCTTCCCTTAATAAACAACCCTCCCATGCACATGGTCGCGTGTCCCGGGCCTTCTTCCTCTGACTCCGTGGTAGACACAAGCCAGAAAGAACAACAAGTAGTACTATGAGGACTCAGTGCCCTTCTCCCCAGAGATTGATGAGTAACCAGACCAAGCAAAAGAATTGTCTTTATAATGATTTTTTACCAGCAATTTCAATAACCAATGCATCAATGGGGTTTACAATCTTAATAGGCATGGGGGATTGATGATGGGGAACACACAGACAATTCAATATCACAATTATTAATCCTACTAATCCTAATATGTAAAACCAATTCATAACCTCAATTCAGCTTATCAATTATTCATGAAGCGCTTCTTAACCTTAATGAAACTTATCAATTAACATTTCCTAATACTAATACCAAACATTAAACATATGTATTAAAATATTGATTTCCCTTAACATTTCATGCTCTAATATTAATACTAATGTTTCAATAACTTTTAACAACTCACACTCTAAACACATGTTACAAAGTGCTCTACTTAAATAATCCTGCTAACACACACACACACACACACACACACACACACACACACACACACACTATATGACCTGATCTTTTCTGTAAAGGGCTGAAAGGGAGAAGTCCAACTGCACTGGGTGCTTGATCATGAAGCTTGCTTGACAGCGTAGTCTGTGTGGTCTGGTGATAGTAGCTTATCTCGGGATGTGGGATGATTGGAGGATTCTGCTCTCAGGAGGCAGGCATTCGATGTTCTGCTCTCAGGCTGGTACCGGGTGCTGGATCATGAAGTTAGTCTGTGTTCTGGTGCCAGTCTTATCTCAGAATGCAGGGCCTTTGGAGGATTCTGCTCTTGGATGGCAGAGTCTCAGGAGACTGTAGGGCCCAGGTCTACCCTTGTTCCTGGGGTTCATCTTGAGGACAGTTTCTGGTCAGCCAGCTAAAACATTCTGTTTGTTCCTGTGCTCCCTCGGTCCTGCCTGGTGATTAGCTATAGGGCATTGTTGACGCCATCATTGGTATGGTAATTTCCCACCTGCCTGGGCTGAACTCCTTGTGCAGCAGCAAGGTATATAAGGATTTCCCCAAAGTTATATAAGGCGTTTGGCTGATCTCCTTTCCAATGACCCAGGTCTCTTTGTGTGTTCTTTCAATCTCCAGGCCTTTGCCCGACTCACGTACTGTAAGGTGGCGTGCAAACTGTACCGATGGGGTAACAGAGAATCCGGTGTTACAGGAGACAAGGCTTTTGGAGGATCCCTATGAGGCTCAGCAGTTTGCCAGAGCCATCGTGATGGTGAGATGACTGCTTTACTTTGCCTCTCTTCTATATATGTTAGTAAACTTGTTTACTTGCCTTCCAATAGCCAGATGTCCTAGACTATCGATATCGACTGGGCACAGAGGGGTGAGGTCCCTCTCGTGTCCATGTTTGTGGTAAACATGTTTACTCCAAGTCTGTATCGACTGGGCACAGAAGGGTGAGGCCCCTCTTGTGTCTTACTGGAAAACATGTTTACCTCAAAATGGCAAGGGTGTTTTTCCTACATGTTTTTATTAACATTGCCTCTTAGTAATTTTCAACACCATACACAAGAAGAAATGTTTTTACACTACACCAAGTTGCACTCATTCTTATTCTATAAATTTCCTGCTCTATCTACACTACACATTTCCCTCTTCATTTATTCATTCAGAGGGATCTGTTTCTATGCTCATTACTGTACCACAGGTTTTCCTGGTACCCACGGTAGCCCAAAATGTCAGAGTTCTGAGAGAGGAGCTATAGAAGGTTTTGAGCTGCCATGTGGGTGCTGGAAATCAAGCCTGGATCCTCTGGAAAAGCTGCCAATGAATGCCCTTAACTGTGGAACTATCCACCCCTAACACACACCGGGTGTGTTCTTGACAACTCTTTTACATCCCCTGAGCCTGCCTTATTCTCCTGGTGAAATGAGGATTCAGTAAGGCAAACAGGGGTATCCCTTGTTCCTCAGCAGCTGCCTTCATTTTTATTGGTTGTTGAGTAAACATCATAACAAAAAGAAATTCGAGGAAAAGATTTACTTAGTTTACAGCTTATAGCAAGCAGTCCATCATCCTGGCAAGGCAGGAATTTGGAGGCAGGAACTGAGGCAGACATGATGGAGGAACTCTGCTCACCGGCTTGATCCTCATGGCTTGCTCAGGTTGCTTTCTTACACACCCCAAGACCACCTGCCCAGGAGTGTCACCACCCGCTACGGGCTGGGCCCTCCTGCATCAATCATCAATCAAGAAGATGCTGTGATGGAGAAATTTTCTCAGCTGAGGCACCTCTTCCAAGATGTCCCCAGCTTGTGTCAAACAACAAAAGCTAAACAGCATTACAGATATCTGAGAGACTGGCCTCTCATATCATGGGAAGCCCTTTATTTCTGTCCCAGCCTCTTTTTACTTTCAAACAGGTTATCATGTGATTTTTTACTCATGTGACCTTGGAACTTGTGGGCTTCCTCCCTTAGTCTCCCAAGTAGGTGGGTTTATAGGAATATGCCACTAGGGCCAGCTCACACCTTCCTTGCACCAGGACAACTCTGAGCTCCCTGCCCCCCAGTCAGTCCCAGTACCTCAGGCAGGTGTATGAAAAGCCTGACATATTGCAGCCCTCCTCTGGTCAAAGCGACCAGGACAGGGATGAGCGCCTGCCTCAGGCCAGGCCCATGGCTTCAGCACTAAGACTGAACTGTAAGAAAGGGAAACTGCTTTTGGCAGATGCTAGAAAAAGAACAGATTGGCCTGCCAACTGGCAGCTGCCCACAGACACTTGTTTCTTGGTGCCTCATTCTGCAGGCCAGTGTGAAAAGTAAGACTGCAAGCCCTATGTGTCTCAGCCATGGCATCTACACTGACAGCCTGTGCCTTCCAGATGGAAAGCCTGATGCTGCGGGGGCCTGATGCTGCGGGCAAGTGTTGAGTGGGCTCAGCAGGATGTCCCTTTGAGTCCTGGAGCAGGAAGCAGAAGTGAGGTCACAGGGAGGAAGGACCCGGAGGGCATGCCCAAGTCCTGCTGCCGATCTGCTGGAGGCAATTCCTTAGTGGAAGTCCCCTCTTCTGGGGTATGCCTGGGTTTGTTTCAGGCTGCTAACTCTAACTGGTCCAGGATAAAGTGCCTGTTTTAGCTTCCTCTTCATTATGCTTGTAACTTCAGTAGTTGTGATCGCTTTGATCTCAAATTACAGAAACCTGATCACAGGGTTTACACAGGAGCTTTTTCTGTTACTTAATAAGTCCCTTTATTGTTAGTTCAGCTATCAGAAACCTCTGAGAAGCCCCGGACTTTCTCTGTTTCCTCTCTGCTGTTCTTAGTGGATTAGCTTTTATGTGCACAAGTATCTTCTCTCTATCACAGAAAAGCTGCTGCTGCTCCAGATATCACTCAAACACACTAGAGAGAAAGAAGGAATGGGCAAGAAACAGTATCATGTCTCCTTGTAAGCTGTGTGCTGGAGAGATGGCTCCATGGTTAAGAGCACTGGCTGCTCTTGGAGAGGACCTGGGTTCAATTCCTAGCACCCACATGGTAGTTCATCCCTTCCAGATTCTCCAGATCCATGGGATCTGATGCCCTCTTTTGACCTCTGAGGATGCCAGGCACATGCAGTGCACAGACACATGGACAAACCACTCATACCCATAAAATAAAACAAATCCTTTTTCTTTTCTTTTTCTTTTTTCTTTCTTTCTTCTTCTTCTTCTTTTTTTTTTTTTTTTTTTTTTTTTTTTTTTTTTTGGCTTTCAAGACAGGATTTCTCTGTGTAGCTTTGGAACCTGGCTTGGAACTCACAGAGATTCACTTGCTTCTGCCTCCCAAGTGCTGGAATTAAAGATGTGCGCCCAGAAATAAAATAAATCTTCAAAACTTTTTCTTTAAAAGTATAAGCTTTTCAGATTTCCTCCTGTCAACTCTCAGCAAAACCCCACTTCAATCTTGTTTAAGTTGAATGGTCTCACATAGCTACCTGGGAACCATGTGTAAAATAGGGAATGGACACCATTGACTCAGGCCACAGGCCCTCACCCCTGACTGTGTCTTCTAGAAATACTTTTAGTGTACTGACTTGTACATGGTATTAACCGAGTCTGCTGGTTCTTAGTCAAGGGTCATTTGGCACATTGGATTGATTTTAAAAAAATCTGTGTGGTCATGTGTATGTATGTATATGTGTATGTATATGTGTATGTATATGTATATATGTATGTATGTGTTTGTGTCTGTACATGTGTACATTTGAGTATATGTATGCATGTGCTTGTGCATGTGTGTGTTTGCATCTGTACATGTGTACCTTTGAGTATATGTATGCATGTGCTTGTGTGTGTGTGTGTGTGTGTGTGTGTGTGTGTGTGTGTGTGTAGGGGGGAAAAGAGGGAGAGGAGGGACATGTTTTCCAGAGAACATGTGTGTCAGTCAGAAGACTACCTTGATGGTTGATTCTTACCTTCCACTGCTGGAGACTAGGTCTCTCTCTTGTTTTTCCCCTGAGTGAGCCAGGTTAGCTGACCAGTGAGCTTCAGGGGTTCTATATCTTCACCTCCCATTTTTTACTGTAGGAGTGATGGGGTTACACGTGTGTGCTGCCATGCTTGGATTCCAAGCTCAGCTCGTCATGCTTGTGTGCTAAATTTGATTTACCCAATGAACCATCTCCTCAACACCTGGGCACATTAAAATTTTTTTAAATAAAATATATTTGCTTAGTGTGTGTGCAAGAAGGTTTGATTATTTCTTTCTCTCCCCTCCCTTTTTTGAAGCAAGATCTTGTGAATCCAAAACTAGCCTCAAGTTCACTCATCGCTGAGGACAGCCTTGAAATTCTGATCCTTCTGCCTCTACTCCTACTAGGATTATAAACATGAACCACCATGCTTGGTTTAATGTGGTGCTGGGGATGAAAACCAGGGCCTCATGCCTGGTGGGCAAGTGCTCTACAACTGAGTTCTAGACTTAACTATAGATTCTAAAGGTTGAAACATAACCAATCACATCTTGTTATTTATATATTCACTGTAGAGGTTTAGAATATTTTAAATTACCTTTTATTTACATTTTTCCCTAGAGTTTCAAATCACACCCCCACTTCACCACTTGCCTTGGACCATTTTATTCATACAGCCCCTTTGCTATATAGTATGAAAGGCTCAGAAAGAAAGTCAGAGGAAGTAAACTAGACAAAGGTTCTTGGGAACTGGGAGGCTGTTCCTTTCAATTAGATGGGGGGATACTGAAGGAATCTAGCTGATTCAGATTAGGAATATAAAGTAAATTTCTAAGACTACCTGTTAATCTATGCTCTCGCTAAATCAACTAGTCAATCAATATAGTCAAGGATGTTCAATGTTTGTATCAGTTTGTGAATAGTCTTAATGGAAGCTTCTATTCCTGCCCCTGACTGCCACATTCCTGGAACAACCAACTTCTAATTTAAAAAAAGAAAAGAAAATGCCTTCTTTTCACTTGTCAAACACATGGTGATTCAAACACTTTGCAGTGATGGTGGCAGCGTGGACATGATGTCATGTGTCCAGTCAGTGATCCTCTTCCTATCTCTTCCAGTCTGTGCTTTTAAACATGTTTACTGGCCATGGGTATTTGTCATTATTGGTTGCCCAACAGCAGATCATGGAGGGCTTGGATGGAAAGAAGGGGTAGAACGGTGTCTCATTTCAGAGCCCAGGCTGACCTCAAACTGCCAATCTTCCTGCCTCTGTCACTCCACCCATCTTAAAAACTGTCAGGTGGGTTATGTTCAGGCTTCCTGGGCTGGGAAGGAAACCCTTGACAACATGGACAAGTGGATACAGCATGGTGGGAACCTCTGACACAGAACATCTGTCCCCATTCTAACTCCACACCCGAATCCATCTGAACTCTGTGGAGGTGTAAGGGACTGTGGTGTGCTTCTCAGAGCTGACAGAGCACAGCAGACAGAGGACCTGGCCCACCAACCAGCCCTGCTGGCAAAAAGGATCGCATTCTTACAGATTCAGAGCTTTTCCTTTGTTCTCTGTCTCTCTGGACCAGATGTTGTTTCCCTTTCAGAATGTGGAACTTCTCATGTCACCTCTGCCCAGGGGCCATGCTAATTACACTGCTCAGGCTTTAGGGTCTGTGATGCCAACTCAAGCACTGATTGGCCAACTTTTAACTGAGGCAGAGTTTAATGAAAGAGTTCTGACAAATGTATGCACTTGGACAGTTAACATTTTAGCTGGTTAATTTTTGCTTTGGGAAGGAGGGGTAAACTTTGATTTGGGATAATGACCACATATTCCTAAATTTTTCCCTTTTTGATTTTTAGGAAAACTTTTTGTGGTAAAATGTGTCAGAGAAAATGTGCCATTGCTGACATCTAGCACTTTCTCATGCAACCACTGTCTAGCTCTGGAACATTCTCATCAGCCCAAAAGCAAGCCACACAGTTAAGTAGCCAGTTCCCAATCCCTTGACTTTTTGTCTATTTAGTGTTTCCTATTGATAGCATTTTGCATAGAGGATACAATATTGTCCCTTTGTGCATAGTCTTCATTTTCCACCCAGCACAATGATTTCAAGGTGGCATGTGCCAGACATTCACTTCTTTATATGGCTAAGTAACATTCCAGTAGATGAATGGATATGCCTCCATTTATTTATCCATATTCATTCATTGATAAGCAGTTGAGTTGTTTCTACCTCTTAGCTATTGGAAAAGTTTCACATGTAAATTTCATGTGGCCATTTATTTTCAATTCTAAAAAGTATATTATTTCATTTAAGCAACTCCAGTGCAGTGAGTTATCGAGGTAACTGGCACTTAGGCCCTCTGGTCCATTCCCAGCACTGGTGAAACTGTCAAGGAAAAACTGTCAGCAGTGCTGATGTCATGCTGGGCAAGCGCTCTGCCACAGAGTTGACAACTTTGCTGGTGCTTGGAAAGAGGACATACATACAAATGGAGAACAGGAAGCAGGGGCCACTGCCTTTCCAGTTGACAGAATCACACACTTTGCTAGCATTGCATGTAAAAGGCTTTAATTCTGTGAAGATGTCCGGAGCCCTGGTCACTTGAAGCACAGCAGCTTTTAGTGGCTGGTTACCTTCCAGACTGGAATGTGTGACAGTTATAAAGTAACAGCTGTCCACTGAGCAGTCTGGTGACAGCTGATACCACACTGACTGCAGTGGGCAGACTGTAGGAGGGGACAGAAGGAGCTAGAGGGGAAGTCTGGCCTCACCAGTGGAAGTGCTGCCTACGGTATATGTGCCTGGTGGTTGGGAGTCCCACTACATCTCTGTCCTCAGACCTTTCAAAACAACCCCTTCCCCAGGCTTCAGGAGACAAATAATTCAAGAGCTCCAAGAAGGAGCAATACTGGCTACCCATTCACTATGAGAATTCCATTTGCTCAGAACACAACTGCAGACAGATAAGATCTGGGATATGCACATGGGGGCTCACAGCATCCTAACTCAGCAGGTGTGTGTTGCGAGTCTTACTCTATGCAACCACCCAGCTCCCAGATCATGACACAGGGCCTTATTATTAATTATGAAAGCTTTGCTGATAGCTTAGGCTTGTTTCTAACTAGCCTTTATAACTTAAATAACCCATTTCTTTTAATCTACTTCTTTTATGCGACTCGGTTTACCTTTACTTTGTAATGCCTATCCTACTTTGTAATACGTCCCTGGCATTGTCTTCTGGCTACTCTATCCTTCTTCTTCCCGGCATCCTCGGTGCCTGGAAATCCTGCCTAACTATTTGCCATTCAGTTTTTTATTAAGCCAATCTGAGTGACACATCTTCACAGTGTACACAAAGATTATTCCACAGCAGGTGTGTTGGTCAGCACGGTCTGTACAGGTGACCTCCTCCATTCCTACGGCTTTGTGTCTCCACAAACAGCTTCTTTTCCTATTGACCAATTCAGGACACAGTCAATCCCATATAGTAGGCCACTGGAAAGTTCCATCAACTATAAAACATCATTACTGAAAGGCTCTACTGTTTAGGGTAAAGAGACAATTGGTTAGTCTGTCTCCAGTACTCAGGAGGAGATGACATACCATCAGTAAAAATAAAGGAAAATATTCTGCTGACAAAGTGGGGCAGGCACAGCCCTACTACAGAAGTAGTAACCTCCTGGGCAGGGCTAGATGGACCTCAGTGGTAAAGCCCTTGCCTGGCATGCCCAAGACCCTGGATTTTATCTCAGCACAGCAAATAAACAATAACAACAATTAACTTCCTGGGCACCCTGAGGTTTTTCTACACCCATCAATGGGAAAGAGATGAGAAGGAACAATGTCCCCAGATGCTTATGTCATGGGCCACCTTGAATGGAAGCTGGCCTCTGTATCCCAGCTACTTTGAGTACACATTGCTGTAGCTCACCTGGGGGACATCCCAACTATGGAACCCCTAGGTTGTAATCATTGTATAAGTGAGATCACACAATCATTCATTCATGCACTGACAAGGAATCATTTATGGGCCATTCACTATGTTTTCTCACCTCTTCATACCTCAGCTTGCTAGTCCATGAAATAATAATGGTGACCATGATAGAGTCACCATGAGTTTTAATGAATTGCTGTTATCAACTATTTAGAAGAGTACAAAGTCAGCCTGAGGAGATAGTTCATAGGGTGAATCTGCCTGTCTTCCAAGCCTGGAAACCTGAGTTTGAGCCCCAGGACCCACATATAGGTGGAAGGAGTGAGAAAGTTGTCCCTTTGCCTTTCATATGCACATGTTGGCATGTGGGCACATCACACACACACACACACACACACACACACACACACTAACATACACAAAGAATAAATGAGTATTTGGAGTACTGGTTCCATTTTTAAAGTGGAGAGAGGAGGAAAAGAAGGAGGAGGCACAGTGCTGCATCAGCACTGACTCATGGTTTGGAAAAGGTTAAATGAGAAAAGAAACTGTGTTAAGGATGAGATCCATATCTTCCCTCTGGAGTGGAAGTTTTACATTCTGAAGTGTCTATTAAACATTAAAGTTGAGCCGGGCAGCTGTGGCGCACGCCTTTAATCCCAGCACTTGGGAGGCAGAGACAGGCGGATCTCTGTGAGTTCGAGACCAGCCTGGTCTACAAGAGCTAGTTCCAGGACAGACTCCAAAAAGCTACAACAGAAACCCTGTCTCGAAAAACCAAAAAAGAAAAAAAAAACCATCAAGCTAGAGGCTGTAGATCAGGAACTCTCATACTCATGCCTGGAAGTTGAGGGTTGGTCTCTATTGGATATAGAATCTATGGACAAGTAGCATTTAAGGTCAGTTGCTTTTTAAAGTTATGAGATTGTGATTTCCGATGAAGAGGGCATGCAGAGTAGACCCATCCAAAGAGCAAGCCCTGGATGGCCTGAGGCTTAGGTGTTACAGATCTCAAAGGCAGAAGAACAAAGTAGTCTGAACAGAGACAGTAGAAGGGAATCAATCCTGTAGGGCCAATGTCCTGGAAGTTCAGGACAGAAGAGCTTTGCAAAAATCAAGGAATGGAGGCAGTCACAGGATGTGGAGACTGGAGACTCAGGAGTTAAAGATCAGTTTCTGTGTTAAACAAGCTCAAGGTCAGCCTAGATTACATGCAATGATGTTTGAAAAAACAATAAAAGAAAGAGGAAAAGGAGATGGGGGTGAGGCCAATAGTGCATGTTCCCCATGGTCAAAGGAGTACAGGAAGACTGAGTAGTGATAATAGTGATCATAGGGAATCCCTGCCTCTCCTAAGCCTTCCCTAGTGATCTCAGGTGTCCTGCTCCTGTTCTAAGGCCATCCACCCAAAGGGGTCAGACTCTGGCCTCCAGGCAGGTCTGAGGATTCCTGCAAGGGAGTGCGGGCTTCTTCAGATTGTGACACAAGGAATAGGTCCTCCTCTGGCACTGGGGAGATCCACCAGTTTCAGTCACAGCAAAGATTGGTCTAGGACAGCAAGCGCCTCCAGGCTCCTTTTGAAGGAAGAGATGGGCAGGCGCCAATGCAGGAGCTCCTCCAACAACATGAAAGGCAACATGACATCACCACAATCCAGACATACCAAAACAACAAGAATTGAACACCCTACCCCAGAAGATATAGAAGAAACCGACCTTAAACAGTACTTTATGAAAATAATAGAGGACCTTAAACAGGAGGTAAAAAACTGCCATAAAGAAATGGAGATGAAAAACAAAAAGGTAGACGACATAAATAAATCTCTCAAAGATACCCAAGAAAAACAAGAAAAAGCAATCAAACAGGTAAGGGAAACAGTACAAGACCTGATAAATGAAATGGAGGTATTGAAGAAAACACAATCTGAGGGAAGACTGGAAATGGAAACTCTGAGTAAACGAACAGAAACTTCAGAGACAAGTATTTCCAACCGAATACAAGAGATGGAAGAAAGAATCTCGGACTCTGAAGATACTATAGAGGAAATAAATTCACAGATTAAAGAACTAAACAAATCTAACAAATTCTTAACACAAAACATTCAGGAAATCTGGGACACCATGAAAAGACCAAACCTAAGAATAATTGGGGTAGAAGAAGGAGAAGAATTACAACTCAAAGGCCCAGAAAACATATTCAACAAAATTATAGAAGAAAACTTCCCCAACCTAAAGAAGGATGTTCCTAGGAAGGTACAAGAAGCCTACAGAACACCAAATAGACTGGATCAAAAGAAAGCATCTCCACGCCATATAATAATCAAAACACAAAACATACAGAATAAAGAACAGATATTAAGAGCTGCAAAGGAAAAAGGTCAAGTAACATATAAAGGGAAACCTATCAGAATTACACCTGATTTCTCAATGGAAACCATGAAAGCCAGAAGAGCTTGGATAGATGTGCTACAGACACTAAGGGAACATGGATGCAAGCCTAGACTACTATACCCAGCAAAGCTTGCATTCACCATTGATGGAGAAAACAAGATATTCCAGGACAAAAACAGATTTAAACAAGACGTAGCCACAAATCCAGCCTTGCAGAAAGTAATAGAAGGAAAATCACAAACCAAGGAGTCCAACAACGCTCACAATAACTCAGGCATCTAGCGACCATTCACCAGCACAACTAGAAGAAGGGAAACACACAAACTCTACTACAAAAAATGACCGAAGTTAACAACCACTGGTCATTAATATCACTTAATATCAATGGACTCAATTCACCTATAAAAAGGCACAGGCTAAGAGACTGGATACGAAAACAGGATCCAACATTTTGCTGTTTACAAAAAACACACCTCAACCACAAAGACACACACCTACTCAGAGTAAAGGGTTGGGAAAAGGTTTATCAAGCAAATGGCCCTAAGAAACAAGCGGGTGTGGCCATACTAATTTCCAACAAAGTTGACTTCAAACTAAAATCAATCAGAAGAGATGGAAAGGGACACTTTATACTCATAACAGAAAAAATCCATCAGAATGAAGTCTCAATCCTGAATATCTATGCCCCTAATATAAAAGCTCCCACTTATGTAAAAGAAACACTTCTAGAACTCAAGGCAGTCATCAAACCACACACACTAATAGTTGGAGACTTCAACACTCCTCTCTCACCAATGGACAGGTCAATCAGACAGAAACCTAACAGAGAATTGAAAGACTTAATGGAGGTAATGAACCAAATGGACTTAACAGACATCTATAGAACATTCCACCCAAATAGGAAAGAATATACCTTCTTCTCTGCGGCTCATGGAACCTTTTCGAAAATAGACCATATACTTGGTAACAAAGCAAACATCCACAGTTACAAAAAAATATTAGTAACCACCTGCGTCTTATCGGATCACCATGGATTAAAATTAGAATTCAACAACAATGCTACCCTCAGAAAGCCCACAAACTCATGGAAACTGAACAGTCAACTACTGAACCACACCTGAGTCAAGAAAGAAATAAAGAAAGAAATTAAAGTCTTTCTTGAATTTAATGAAAACAAAGACACAACATACTCAAACCTATGGGACACAATGAAAGCAGTGCTAAGAGGAAAGTTCATAGCACTAAGTGCCCACTTAAAGAAAACGGAGAAAGCACTCATTGGTGACTTAACAGCATACCTAAAAGCTCTGGAAAAAAAAGAAGCAGACTCAACTAGAAGAAGTAGAAGACTGGAAATAATCAAACTGAGGGCAGAAATCAACAAAATAGAAACACAGAAAACAATCCAAAGAATCAATGAAACAAGAAGCTGGTTCTTGGAGAAAATCAACAAGATTGACAAACCCTTAGCCAAACTAATCAAATGGCAGAGGGAGAACACATAAATTAAAAAGATCAGAAATGAAAAGGGGGACATAACCACAGACACAGAGGAAATTCAGAGAATCATTAGATCTTACTACAAAAGCCTGTATGCCACAAAATTGGAAAATGTAAAAGAAATGGACAGTTTTTTAGATAAATACCATATACCAAAGTTAAACCAGGACCAGGTAAATGCTCTAAATCGTCCTGTTAGTCGCGAAGAATTAGAAACTGTTATCAGAAACCTCCCTACCAAAAAGAGCCCAGGACCAGATGGTTTCAATGCGGAATTCTACCAGAACTTCCAAGAAGACCTAATACCTATACTCCTTAAGGTATTTCATAATATAGAAACACAAGAGTCACTGCCAAATTCCTTCTATGAAGCTACAGTTACCCTGATACCTAAACCACACAAAGACTCAACCAAGAAAGAGAATTACAGGCCAATCTCACTCATGAACATTGACGCAAAAATTCTCAATAAAATACTGGCAAACAGAATCCAAGAACACATTAGAAAAATTATCCATTACGATCAAGTAGGCTTCATCCCAGAGATGCAGGGCTGGTTCAACATACGAAAATCTATCAATGTAATCCATCATATAAATAAACTGAAGGAAAAAAACCATATGGTCATCTCATTAGATGCTGAAAAAGCATTTGACAAAATTCAGCACCCTTTTATGATAAAGGTCTTGGAGAGATTAGGGATACAAGGGTCATTCCTAAATATAATAAAAGCTATTTACAGCAAGCCGACAGCTAACATCAAATTAAACGGAGAGAAACTCAAGGCTATCCCACTAAATTCAAGAACACGACAAGGCTGTCCACTCTCTCTTTATCTCTTCAATATAGTGCTTGAAGTTCTAGCAATAGCAATAAGACAACATAAGGGAATCAAGGGGATTCAATTTGGAAAGGAAGAAGTTAAACTTTCATTATTTGCAGATGATATCATAGTGTACATAAGCGACCCCAAAAACTCCACCAAAGAACTCCTACAGCTGATAAACTCCTTCAGTAACGTGGCAGGTTACAAGATCAACTCCAAAAAGTCAGTCGCCCTCCTATACACAAAGGATAAGGAAGCAGAGAAGGAAATCAGAAAAGTATCACCTTTCACAATAGCCACAAATAGCATAAGATATCTGGGAGTATCTCTAACCAAGGAAGTGAAGGATTTATTTGACAAGAACTTTAAGTCTTTGAAGAAAGAAATTGAAGAGGATACCAGAAAATGGAAGGATCTCCCCTGCTCGTGGATTGGGAGGATCAACATAGTAAAAATGGCAATTCTACCAAAAGCAATCTATAGATTCAATGCAATCCCAATCAAGGTCCCATTAAAATTCTTCACAGAGATTGAGAGGACAATAATCAACTTTATATGGAAAAACAAGAAACCCAGGATAGCCAAAAAAATCTTATACAATAAAGGTACTTCTGGAGGCATTGTCATCCCTGACTTCAAACTCTATTACAGAGCTACAGTATTGAAAACAGCTTGGTATTGGCATAAAAACAGAGAAGTTGACCAATGGAATCATATAGAAGACCCGGATTTTAAACCACAAACCTACGAACACCTGATTTTTGATAAAGGAGCCAAAAGTACACAATGGAAGAAAGAGGGCATCTTCAACAAATGGTGCCGGCATAACTGGATGTCAACCTGTAGAAGAATGAAAGTAGATCCAAATCTATCACCATGCACAAAACTCAAGTCCAAATGGATTAAAGACCTCAATATTAATCTGAACACATTGAGCTTGATAGAGGAGAAAGTGGGAAGTACTCTACAACAAATGGGCACAGGGAACCATTTCCTACGCATAACCCCAGCTGCACAGACATTAAGGGCAACACTGAATAAATGGGACCTCCTGAAGTTGAGCAGCTTCTGTAAAGCAAAGGACGTTGTCACTAAGACACAAAGGCAGCCTACTGACTGGGAAAAGATCTTCACCAACCCTGCAACTGACAAAGGTCTGATCTCTAAAATATATAAGGAACTCAAGAGACTAGACGGTAAAATGCCAATTAACCCAATTAAAAAATGGGGCACTGAACTGAACCGAGAATTCTCAACAGAAGAAGTTCAAATGGCCAAAAGACACTTAAGGTCATGCTCAACCTCCCTAGCTATCAGGGAAATGCAAATCAAAACAACTTTGAGATATCATCTTACACCTGTCAGATTGGCTAAAATCCAAAACACCAATAATAACCTTTGCTGGAGAGGTTGTGGGGTAAGGGGTACACTCATCCATTGCTGGTGGGAATGCACACTTGTGCAACCACTTTGGAAAGCAGTGTGGTGGTTTCTCAGGAAATTCGGGATCAACCTACCCCAGGACCCAGCAATTCCACTATTGGGAATCTACCCAAGAGATGCCCAATCATACAACAAAAGCATATGCTCATCTATGTTCATAGCAGCATTATTTGTAATAGCCAGATCCTGGAAACAACCTAGATGCCCTTCAGTGGAAGAATGGATGAAGAAACTGTGGAATATATACATGCTAGAATACTACTCAGCGGTAAAAAACAATGACATCTTGAATTTTGCAGGCAAATGGATGGAAATAGAAAACACTATTCTGAGTGAGGTAACCCAGACCCAAAAAGATGAACATGGGATGTACTCACTCATAATCGGTTTCTAGCCATAATTAAAGGACATCGAGCCTATAAATTTGGGATCCTTGAGAAGATAATAAGAAGGTGAACTCCCAAAAAAAGATATAGTAATCCTCCTGGATATTGGAAGTAGACACGATCGCCAGGCAAAATTGGGAACTTGAGGGTTGGGCAAGACTGGGCCAAGGGAAGATGGGGAGAGAAAAGTGTGAAGGGGAGAACGGGGAGAGCTCGGAGGAATGGGGTGCTTGTGATATAGGAAGGGTGGATATGGGAGCAGGGAAGCATATATCTTAATTTAAGGAGCTACGTGAGGGTTGTCAAGAGACTTGACCCTAGAGGGGTTCCCAGGTTTCCAGGGAGACGCCCCCAGTTAGTTCCTTGGGCAGCTGAGGAGAGGGAGCCTGAAAAGGCCAGTTCCTATAGCCATACTGATGAATTTCTTGCATATCACCTTAGAACCTCCACCTGACGATAGATGAAGAAAATGACAGAGCCCCACATTGGAGCACCGGACTGAGCTCCCAAGGTCCTGAGGAGGAGCAGAAGGAGAGAGAACATGAGAAAGAAAGTCAGGACCGTGAGGGAACCTCCATCTGGCGACAGATGGGGAAGGTGACTGAGCCCCACATTGGAGCACTGGACTGAGCTCCCAAGGTCCTGATGAGGAGCAGAAGGAGCGAGAACATGAGGGAGAAAGTCAAGAACGAGAGGGGTGCGTTCACTCATGGAGACGGTGGGACAGAACTAATGGGAGATCACCAACTCCAGTTGGAATGGGACTGATGGATCATGCGACCAAACCCGTCTCTCTGAATGTGGCCAACAGCGGGGGCTGACTGAGAAGCAAAGGACAATGGCTCTGATTCTTCTGCATGGACGGGCTCTGTGGGAGCCTTCTCAGCTTGGTCGATCACCTTCCTGGACCTGGGGGGAGTTGGGAGGACCTTGGTCTTAGCATAGAGTGGGGAATCCTGATGGCTCCTTGGCCTTGAGAGGGAGGGAGGGGAGGTATGGGTGGAGGGGAGGGGAGGGAAGGGGGAGAAGGAGGGGAGGGAAGGGGGAGGAGGAGGGGAGGGAGGGGGAGGAGGAAGGAAGGAGATGGAAATTTTTAAATATAAAAAAAATAAACCATGAGAAAAAAAAAAACACACAAATCCCAGTTTGTCCTGAGTCAAGATTCTTAAAAGCTTATGGTACTCCTTAGACTGCTGTGGGTGACAGTGTAAAACTAGGTCTTGTCCAACAGAAAAATCTAAAATGGCTGAAGGACACTTAAGGAAATGTTCAACACCCTTAGTCATCAGAGAAATGCAAATCAAAACAACTCTGAGATTCCATCTTACACCTGTAAGAATGGCCAAGATCAAAAACATTGATAACAACTTATGCTGGAGAGGATGTGGGGAAAAGGGAACACCTCTGCATTGCTGGTGGGAATGCAAGCTGGTACAGTCCCTTTGGATGTCAATGTGACAATTTCTCAGAAAATTAGGAAACAACCTTCCTCAAGACAGAGTAATACCACTTTTGGGTATATATCCAAAGGATGCTCAATCCTGCCACAAGGACATGTGCTCAACTATGTTCAGAGCAGCTTTGTTTGTCATAGCCAGAACCTGGAAACAACCTAAATGCCCCTTGACCAAAGAATAAATGAGGAAAATGTGGTACATTTACACAATGGAGTACTACATAGCAGAAAAAATAATGACATCTTGAATTTTGCAGAAAAATGAATGGAGCTAGAAAACATTATTTTGAGTGAGGTAACCCAGACACAGACAATTATCACATGTACTCACTCATAAGTGGTTTATAAACATAAAACAAAGAAAGCCATCCTACAAACCACAATCCCAAAGAACTTAAATAACAATGTGGACACTAAGAGGGACTTACATAGATCTAATCTACATGAGAAGTAGAAAGTAGAAAAAGACAAGATCTCCTGAGTAAATTGGGAGCATGGAAACCTTGGGGGAGGATTGAAGGGGGAAGGGAGAGGCAAGGAGGGAAGCAGAGAAAAATGTAGAGCTCAATAAATATTAATAAAAAATGTATATAAAACACTAGGTCTTGTCACCTCAATGGCCGATCTTTCTGGGGGCTTATGCCAAGATCCATCTTAAACCATTGGTGCTGAGTCATGGACTGATCTATCGTGTGAGTTTGGGCTACAAAACAAGTTCCAGGACAGCCAGGACTATTCTACAGAGAAGCCCTCTCTTGAAAAACAAAACAAAACAAAAAACAAAGAAAGAAGAGAGGGAAAGAAGGAAGGAAGGAAGGAAGGAAGGAAGGAAGGAAGGAAGGAAGGAAGGAAGGAAGGAAGGAAGGAAGAGTAACTGCCTGGACAAGAAAATAGAATATCTGTGTAGAGTCCAAATATCCCAGGTGGACGGTGTCAGCATGGCCAAGGGATCACCCTAGAATGAAGTGTTCCCTTAAGCCATGCTAGGGGTCAAATGATTTTACCTTTAATAAATGCTGCACTGTCCCATCTGAGAACCCCGCTCTCTAGCACAGCATCTTACCATGTGCAGCCATGCTGGTTCATATGCCTGCCCCCTTTCCTGAAATACTCAGAACTTTTCACTTTTCTTTTCTTCCTCTTTCTGATCTAAACACTTCCCCATCACCTGCTTACTCCTCTAAGCTCTCCTTCCTGCCATGCAGCTATCTGTCTGTCCTGTGTTTGACCTCCATGGAGAACAGGAATGTGCTCCCCACCCCCAGTCTCCATTCCCTTTCATGAGGTCCTTTTCTGTTAAGTTGGAATAAAATTTTTCTTGATTAATAAAAAAAGACTCCTACACTCTCATCCACGTTGCATTTGGGGATCAAATGAATTTTTCAGGGGGAATCATCATAATAGCTGATCCCTCAGATACACAATGCTTGACCCAGGAATCTAGACTGTTAACTGTTTTTTCATTTTCTTACAAAACCTGTGCCCACTTAAAATTTTCATTCATTTTTAGTACAATGAAATATTTTTAATATTTATTATATATTGGTATGAAGAAATCAAATGCATGTGTGCAAATTTGAATGTGATTAATGATACTTAAGAGGCCTGGGGACTGCTGATGAGAGGGCTTAGTATAGTGGTTCTCAACCTTCCTGATGTTGTGACCCTTTAATACAGTTTGTCATGTTGTGGGGACCCCCAACCATACAATTATTCTCATTGTTACCTCATAGCTGTAATTTTGCTACTGTTATGAATCATAAACATCTGAGTGCTCTGATGGTCTTGACTGACCCCTGTGGAAGCGTTGTTTCTCTTCCCAGGAGCCATGACGCACAAGGCTAAAATCCCTGGCTTGCTGGGTAGAGACGCTTGATGCTGAGCCTAACAACCAGAACTGGATCACCAGGACCCACAAGATTAAGGGAAGAATTAATTCCCACAAGTCATTCTCTCTCTCTCTCTCTCTCTCTCTCTCTCTCTCTCTCTCTCTCTCTCTCTCTCTCTCTCACACACACACACACACACACACACACACACAGGACACAGACACACATGCTTATAGTGTTTTTCCTGCATGTATGTACACACACCACCTGTGTGCCTGGTTCCTGCAGAGGTCAGAAGAAGGCATCAGATCCCCATGGACTAGAGTAAGCCATCATGTGAGTTTGGGAATTGAACCTGAGCTAACTTTCCAGTCCCACCCTAAACTTTTAAAAGTCCAATAAAATAGAGGTCTGGGGGTGGGGATCAGCAGTTAAGAGCACTTGCTGTTCTTGCAGAGCACCTGGATTTGGCTTACAGCACCCATGTGGCAGCCATGTGTAAATCCACATTCATGGGACCCAGTGCTTTCTTCTGGTCTCTGAGGGCATCAGACACACACAAGGAGCATGCACACACATACAAACACAAACACACACACATACACACACACACACACTCACACAAGCACTGCAAAATCACTAATACTGGTCTTAGCATCAGCATTTCTTCATGAGGGAATAGGAGTGTCCTGAGCCTTCCTCTGAAGATGCTGACAGGAAACTGGAGTTGGTCCTTAGTCTGTGGAGAAAGTTTAGAGAGACACAGAGGACAGGGGTGAAGAACAGCACAAAGCCTGTGCAGATGACATCATGACCCTCTGACATGCTGTGATTTGTATATGAGGAGCTTGCTGTAAGGATCCACAGGTCAGGTGCTGTCATTTGCAGGACTGAGCCAGCCAACTTCAGGACTCCAGGGACATCCTCAGGGAGGCTGGGAGTATGTTTAGCATAAATTGTGTTAGGTAAGATATGGCCCCCGTATGCACAGATATGTTCAATTTATTAGGCTATAGTTTAGTAAGGCTCTGTTTAATCTGGAAACAATCTGTTCATAGTATGTAGGTTGTGCTTTAAACGTGCAGGTCATAGAACTCTTGCTCTCTCCTCTCAGTGCTCTCAGGTTGTGGGAACACAGGACTAAAGCAGAGTGCTCAAGACTTTCTGTGTCTTCCCTTCCTTGTCAGGCACATGTGTAGTTCATAGACATACATGTAGAAAAAATTAATAGACATAAAATAAATATAAAAAGAATACATATATTGTCATGTTATTTTGTTTGTGCTCTAACAAATAAAGCTTGCCTGAAGATCAGAGGGCAGAGCTAGCCACTAGTTAACCACAGAGGTCTCAAGGTCTGTATAGACAGACAGGAAGTTATATGGCTGGGCAGAGAGAGAAATATAAGCCAGGAGGAAACAGGAGCTCAGCTCTTTCTTTGGCTGAGGAGTTAACAAGGTAAGACTTGGCTGTGACTTGTTCCTTTATTGCTCTGATCTTTCACCATTTACCCTGATATCTGACTCAGGGTTTTTATTATTAAGACCAATTAGAATTCACACTACATATATAGTCAGGTATAGTCACGTGTGCCTGTCAGGAGGAGGGTGTGTTTGAGGACAGCCTGAATTAAATTGTGAGGGTCTATCTCTAAAAACCAAGAAGAATGGGACAAGAGAGACACAGACAGCATCAGAGATGGCAGTAGGGGGAAGTGAGAAAGTGCCATTAAAGGCTTCAGTGAGGGGTGAAGCCTAAGCAAACAACTGATGGAAGGGAAAGGGGAACATGTAGGGTCTGGGGGAGAAGCACTGCAAGCAAAGGGGACACCCTTAAAGTGACCTGGGAAATAAAGGGGAGGAACACCTCAAAGCAGCTTTGAGGGCCACTGAAACTTGTTCTAACACTAGAAAGGTAATCATCAGCTTTATCATCCTTAAGGCATGGGCAGAAGAATAGAACACATCTGGCCTGGGTGAGTACTTGGCATTTGATCATCCAAAATTAGAATTTAGTAAGCCAGCCTACATTCGGAATGCCATCTTTATTCTCTCAGTACTCCTGAGGCAGAAGCAGGTGAACACTATGTTTGAAGTCAGCCTGGAGTTCTGGGCTTGCTAAGAGTACACAGCAAGACTCTGTCTTGAATACAAGGGGGCTGGAGAATGGCTCAGTAGTTAAACTGCTCTTACAGAAGACCTGAGTTCAAGCCCCAGCACCCACATTAGTCAGCTCATAACTGCCTTTAATCTTAGCTCTCAGAGAACCAACGTCTCTGGTCTCTGCAGGAACCTGCACCTGCATCCTGCATGCATATACATGCCCCACAACACACACACACACACACACACACACACACACACATGGGGGGCACATATAATTTTAAATTAAAATAAGTGGGGTGGTGGTAGTGCACACTTTTAGTCCCAGCTCTTGGAAGGCAGAGGCAGGGGGATCTCTGAGTTCAAGGGCCAGCCTCATCTATAGACTGAGTGCCAGGACTGGCTGGGGTGGGTACACAGAGAAACCCTGTCTTGAAAAACCAAAAACAAACAAGCAAATAAATCTTTAAAAACCCAACAAAGCCTAGAACATACTATGCTGTGTGTAGGGGAAAATTTAGGCATGACCCAGCCTACTTGGCAAACTGTACTTCTAAAGAAGAAGCATGGCACACCGTGCTCCTGAAGGCAGAACACTGAATTCTGAAATCGCATGAGTAGCCAGCAGTTGGCCTACGAATGAGTCTATTCTCCTTGTCTTCTATACTGTGCATCTTGCACATGAGACCCTGGTGGCATGAACTGTCACTGTCCAGTCAGTGGACATGCGCTAACCAATCACAGACCACATACTTCTATATAAATGGCTGTTCACATGCAGTAAGGTGGACACTGATCCCAGGAGCCCTGTCTGGAGCAGTTTATCTCAGCACCCATAACAGATTCATGGGCATTTTGGTCTTGGGTGAGGGTGTGGTCACCTGCTAACGATGGCAAGGGTAGTAAAGAAACTGCCTACATGACTGCTCCATATATGTTCAAGGGTTTTATTGAGAGAGTGATGGCATGGGAGCGAGTTGACCTTTGGAAAGCACTGCAACCATCTGGTGTTCAGTTCCCTGTCTCACACCATCTCTCTAGAGTTGTTGCTGATATCCTGTGCAGTGGTACATGGGAACCAGGCACAGTGTATACTGGTTATTACACTCACAGATGTGGGTGCACATCGTGTAGACAGCTGCCAGCATTTGGGGCATCCACTGCATTGGGAAGCTAGGAAAAAGTGATAGAGGAGGGGGTCTTAGAGGGCCAGAAGTTAAGGGTCACACCAGTGACCTTAATTACATTCATTTCAGCAAATTCTCTAGATCTTTTTATTTGTGAGAGAAAGACCTAGGAAGTTAGAAAAGGGAACTGGGAATTTCTCAGTTTCTCTGAATTCAAACTCCCTGACATGTGAGTTTCTGTCTCTGGCTATGAGTATCTGTGAACTGTAAGCTTCTGACTCTGTGGGTATCACTGAAAACTGGGAGTCTTCCTACTAGATGCACAGGTGTCTCTGAGATGGTCACCCAGACCCACTCATTTGGCTTTTATGATGGAGTATACAGTCTCATTTTGCCGGTTCTCATGGACAGGCAGGCAGAGTGGTGTTCCTGGGGAGGTTGGGCTTGAGGAGATAAAGGAGGCATACACGATGTTGTTATCCTGCAGGGGTGTGGGGGGGACAAGGCAGTAGATAGCAGCAGTGCAACCAAGGCTCCCATAAAGCAGCAGCTGCAGCCTGAATGTCCCTCCCACACCTCTGACCTCTAACCTTCTGCCTCCATCAACATCCCTTTAACTCCTTCAGACCTATTTCTGAATTGCTTACCTTGGGGTTCTCTTTGGGGTCCATATGTTGTCCTAGAGAAAAAGGACATAGAGTTCTGAAGTCAAGGCATGTGACAAGAAGGGAGACAGATGGCTGTGCGTTCCAAGAGTGAGATGAAGACCTTGTTACATGGGAGGGACAGGGTGAGGAGAAGACAAAAACACCAAGGGAATGCTTATGTAAGTGTGGGGTCTTGGGAGAAGGCAGAGCCAAGTGTGGAAACTGGAAGATGGCAGAATTCCCCTTCAGGTTCAACATTCTCATATTTCTCAGTGTTTTCAATGAGTTCCCTGCATAAGAACAGGATGAGCAACATATTAGAGGCTGGACAAGAAAGAATTAAGACATTGGGTCCTGGGCTGGAGAGGTGACCCAGTTAGTAAAGTGTTTGTCACATAAACGTGAAGTCCTGACTTTAGACCTGACTTTAGCACCCACCTAAAGCTGAGTGCTGGAGAAACAGAAACAGGCTGCTAAGTCCCAGGAGTTCACTGGCCAGCCTGGACTAACAGATGAGCTCTAGATTCAGTGAAAAACCCTGTCTCAGAAGATGAAGTGGAGGGCTGGAGAGATGGTTCAGTTGGCAAAGTGCCTGCTTCCCAAACATGAAGACCCAAATTTAGATTCCCAAGGACTCATGTTTAAAATGCTGGGTAACAGCCAGGAAGTAGTGGTGCATGCCTTTAAACCCAGCACTCAGGAAATAGAGGCAAGTGGATCTCTGTAATTTTGAGGCCAACTTGGTCTACAAAGTGAGTTCCAGGACAGTCAGGGATGTTTACACAGAGAAACCCTGTCTCAAAAAGCAAACCAACAACAAAATATTCTGGGTACAATGTGCCTGGAGGGTAGGGGTGGAGATGGGTGGATCCCTGAAGCTCCTTTTCTGGGCAGCCCAGGCAAACTGATGAGCTTCAGTTAGGAAGAGACCTTACTATAAAGGTCTCAAAATAAATATTAAATAAAGGTGGGAGAAGCTGAGAAGAGTCACGGCATAGACATCTGGCCTCCACATACATGCTTAAGTTCACACACAATCACAACATAAATGCAGGAACACAAAATAGAATGGAGAGCAACTGAGAAAACACAACATTGATCTCTGGCACTGCACACATACACACACAGAGAAACATGTAATAACACACACAGAACTGGGCATGGTGGTGCATGCTTGTATTCTCAGTGCTCAGGAGGTGGAGACAGGGGGACTCCTGATGTTCACTGGTCAACCAGCCAGGTCTAATTGGTGAGTTCCAGACAAGTGTGAGACCCTGTCTCAAACAAAACAAAATGAAACAAAACAAAAACCAAAACAACAACAAAAACCCAAAACCCAATGGGGTCTGGTGAGATGGCTTAGTAGATAAGGCCATACTGTTAAGACTGACAACCTGAGCAGGATGGTGGTGGCACATGCTATAATCCCAGCATTTGGGAGGCAGAGGCAGGCAGATCTTAGTGAGTTAGAGGCCAGCCTGGGCTACAAGAGTGAGTTCCAGGACACATTCCAAACCTACAGAGAATGCTTGTCTTGAAAAACCGAGAGAGAGAGAGAGAGAGAGAGAGAGAGAGAGAGAGAGAGAGAGAGAGAGAGAGAGAGAGTCTTACAACCTGATCTCATCCCAGGGATCCACATGTGGAAGGAAAAGTATAGCTCTCTGAAGCTGTCCTTTGTCTTCCTCATGTGTGCCATATAAAACTCATACCACATACACATGCACACAAACAAGTAAAATGTAATAAAAATAATGTTTAAAATGTTTGAACTGTATGACTCCTGAGAAAACACACACTCATGCGCGCGCGCGCACACACACACACACACACACACACACACACACACACCAATGTTATCCTCTCTCTCATCAACTTGTTAAAACTAGAAAGCAAGAAAGTTTCAGATCTGTGTAGTTTCTCAGGCTAAGTTTGTGGAAGAAGGGACCTGAGATTAGACTGGAGGAAGAGAATCTGGCCAAAGAAACCACAGGGAGAGGAAAGAGGGAGGAGCTGGGGAAGCAGTGTTGCTTTTAGAGTGCTTGTGTTAATTGCACAAGGTCCTGGGTTCCATCCCTAGCACCTCATAAACCAGGAGTGATATGATGCCTGTCATTCCAACAGTTAGGAAGTGGAGGCAAAAGGGTTCGAAGTTCAAGGTTGTCCTTGGCTACATAGAGAGTTCAAGGCCAGCCAAGACTATATGAGACCCTTTCTCAGAGCAAGCCATGTACAGTAAGGAAAAGACAGGAAAGAAGGGCAGAGACGTTGGGAGGTGAAGAGAAAAGGGCAAGAGATGTGGAAGATCTAGAAGAAAGAATTCCTGGGGAGCAGGGCTCACTGAGAATAAATACAGAGAGAAGAAAGGAAAAGATGGGAGAGCTGGTGGAATCCAGGCAGATAGATGTTCAAGGTTGACAGGAACCAGAGCCACAGAAAAGGAAGCATAGGAAATGGAGGAGAGAAGGAGAAAGACCCCATGAGACTTGAGGGTGGGGACTCTTCTGGGAAGGAGACTCCCTGAGACTCTGCTGCACTCCATGTCAGTGTGTGAAGCTGGTGGCCCTGAAGAACATGGCGTCATAGAGGACATGGAGGAAGCAAACAGGATGAGTCATGGGTGGGAGATATGAAGAGCCCTGTATGTGGTTCTCCATTGTTCCTCTAAGCTATTTGAAGGGGGTGGAGATATGGCTTAGTGGTCAAGAGCACTAGCTGCTCTTGCAGAGGTCAGGATGGTGCTTACCTGGTTGGGGTTTTGACTTTAGTCCTCTGGCCTGGGGGGAGGAAACAGTGTCAGTGTGACGTCCGTGCTGATCGTCCATCTGCCTCTCAGCTGTCCTCTATGTTCAGCACCTTCAGAGGACAGGGAAGCAAAGATACCACCCCGGCAGTCAGAGAAGAGCTGGACTACCTCTGCTGAGCTGTTGTCCTACACTGCAACCCCTCCCACAAGTCTCTGCCAGGTCCAGGTCCCACCCCTGTCTCCTTTGGTTCCTTCACCTTACCCTGAGTCCCCCTTGGCTCCACACCTGCTTGTCTACTCTGTGTTCTCCTGGTTTCCATTTTGTGCCCTTAGAAACCACCTCTTTCTGGATTGTATTTATCTTGGTGCATGCTATGCTGTTTTAATTACTATAGCTTTTTTATTGCCACTTATTTATTGTGTGGTAGGGGCTGTGCCTCAGTTTGTGTGGAGGTAGAGGGCACCTTGCAGGAGTCGGTTCCCTCCATCATCTGGTTCTTAGGAGTGGACACTGAAACTTTTTACCCACAGAGGCCTACTGGAGCCTTTTGTCTTAATTTATTTTATATTGATTAACCTACTGTAGTTTTTTTTTTTGGTTTTAGAATTTTTAAATTTTGTGCGTCTGTTTTGGGGTTGATGCTCACGAGAGCAGATGCCTGTGGATTCAGGAGAGAGCTTCTGGTAGAACTGGAGCTGGCGGTACAGGTGCCTGTAAACAACCTGGTGTCGCTGCTGGAAGCAGAACTCAGGTTCTCTGCAAAAGCAACCAGTGCTCTTAACTGCTGAGCCATCCCTCCAGCCTCCTATTGCAGCTTTGAGTTAATTCTGGGATCGGGCATTGGAGTGCTCCATTGTCGGTCATTTCATTTCTGTTGTTGTTTCATCTCATTTTGTCTTGTTTTGTCTTTGAGAAGGCATCTGAATTGGAGAAGATAAATTGTTTTTGCAAAATTGCCATTGTTATTTAGGTGGGAATTATATTGAATTTAATTTTTGTTGTATAGATATCTTTTTTAAAAATTTTTAATTATTTTTATTGTATAAATGTTTGCCTGCTTGTATGTCTGTTTGCCACATGTGTACTTGGTCCCTGTGGCAGTCAGAGGAGGGCATCAGATCCCCTGGAACAGGAGTTACAGGAGCCTATGAGCCATTGTGTGGGTCCTGGGAATCAAACCCCGGTCCTCTGCAAGAGTATCCAGTGCTCTTAACCATTGAGCCATCTCTCCAACCACCTAATATAGACACATTAACTAGTTTTTCCATTTTATGAATGAGAGGTTTCCTATTCACCCACTACCTCTGTCATTCAACAATGTCACTGTTAGTATTCAGGCATCTGTACTGGCCCCTGAGGTTCAGATGGGATATATTCTCAGTGCAACCACTAAGAGCACCTCCTGTGTATGTTTGCTATGTTCCCTTTTAAAAAGTGAACCTTGCCCATCTCCAGTCTCTTCCTTTCTCTCTCTCTCCCTCTCTCTCCCTCCCTTCCTCTCTCTTCTCTTCTGCAGCTTTTGTCTCAGAAGCTGGTCTCCCTTCACTGATCCTCTCTTTTCCCATTGACTTTCCCTCATTAAAAACTCTCTCCATTTGAGCTCTGTCTCATGGTGTCTTTCTCTCTTGCACCACTTTTTTAAAAAATTACAACAGTTCTTCACTGTGTTTTGGAGAAGTTATTCAGCTCCTTAGTTTAAACTTTTTCCCCTAAGTGTTTTACATTATAGTTTTAGCTTTAAAGATTTATTTGTACATGTGTGAGTGTATCTCTGTGTGTGAGAGATTGTGTATGACATCTGTGTTTCCATGCTCAAGGAGGCCTGAAGAGAGCACTGGACGCCTGAAGCTAGACTTGCAGGAGGTTGTGAGTGGTTCCCTAAAAGTGCTGGGAACTGAACTTGGGTCTCTGCAAGAGCAGCACCTGTTCCTAACACCTGAACCATCTGCCTATTTTTTCTCTTTTGACTCATAACTACATGTTTTGTTTTGTTTTGTTTTGTCTTGTTTTTTGACAGCTCTGTCAGATCCACACAGGCACTTCAAATATATTTCTGCCTGAGAGGCTCAGTCTACTCCTGTGCAAGTTTGAATGAAGAATCTTTGCCACAGGCTCACCTGTTCGTACCCTTGCTCATATTGGGGAGGTTATGGAGAATTTAGGAGGGATAGCCTTCTGGAAGAGGTGTGTGTCACTGGGGGTGTGTTTTGAGAATGTATTGTCCCATCTCACTTCCGTTTTCTCTCTGTGTTTTCTGCATGTGGTTGAGATGTGACTGCTCAGTGTCCTGTTTCAGCTGCCCCACCATTAATAACCTTTCTTTGGAGATGCAAGCCAGAATGAACTCTTCCTCCCACAAGGTACTTTTGACCATGACATTTTATCCCAACAGTGAAAAAGTAACCACCACTGCACACACTCAGACAGACTTTCTCTTTCAGTCCCCATATGGCATGGTGTTTTCAACAAAGTGTTTTTAACAAATGAGACTTGTTCCTGGTCTCTGGTACCAGTATCAGTCTAATCGCTTTTTGTTTGTTTAAGATCTGCACCCAAGGATGACTTTCAATGTTGATATTCCTGCCTGCACCTTCCACACACTGACTTACAGACATGCACTACCACACAGGGCTAATCACAGAGTCTGAAGGCTTTTGCCTCAAAATTTTCCTGGTCCTGGCCATTTGTCTCCATGTGCAGCCCCAGTGGTAAACTAATGTAGCCAGGCCCACCTCCAGTCTGTCCTCTACACCCTCTGACTGCAAGGTTAGAGTCCAGCAGATGCTTAGGCTGCAGCACTGCCTTTGACATCTCACAGATACACTACTGAGACACTGTGACTCTCCAGCTGACATACTTCCATCCAGGCCCAGGGTTTCTCAGCTGGGGAGTGACTTATGTCAGAGGGCATTAAGTGGCCACACATCCTGCTCCCTTTCCTCCCTCCTTCCTGGTTTAGGCTTGTGCAGTGAAACCACCCCTATCCTCAGAAGGATGCCATGTTGATGGGGCCTGAAATCTCCTTATAGTCCCACTGCTGTGCTGTTGTCTACATTTCTGACTGTCTGTGGCATTGATAACTCTTAGTAAACACCTTTCTCCCCAGTAACCTGTCTCAGTGACACTCTTAAACCCTATCTGAGAACTTTCACATATGCTGATGCCATCATATCAGGGTGCTGAGGTGGCCACTTCATTTTGCCAGTGGTATCAGAGGCTTGGGGACCTGACTTACAAGGTTCCCTCCTGTCATCTCCTGTCACCTTCGCCAGCATCACACTACTCAAGAGTTCCTGACATGGATTCCCTTTCCTGGAAGGACAGATTGAGTCCTACATGACTCCCAGCACTTTCTTGGCTATTCTGTGGAAGGAAGAGTTTGAGATAAATTCTCATGTATTCAAGATCCTCCTGCCTCCCCTTCCCAGGTGCACAGACTGAGGTGTGGATCACAGTGGCTGTCATTGTTTTAATTTTTAATTGTATTATATTTATTGATTCACCATGTGTGTGAGTGTGCACAGGCCATGGTGTGTGTGTGTGTGTCAGAGAACAACATACAAGTGTCAGTTCTTTCCTTTGGCTCTGTGTGTTCTAGCATTTCCAGTGTCTTGACCTTCTAAGCCATCTCACTGCCTCTGGCTGTCATTACTTATTCTTTGACATTGTATGCAATTTTTCTTCCTCTGAGAGCTCCTCTTCCCACCTGTCTCCCCTCTGACTGTCTGTCAACACCACAGCCCTTTCTGAAATGAACACTCAGCCCTTGGGACGCTTCCCCCATCACCCGCAGTTACTGGGAAGCCAGACATTCATCTACTTAGAATTCTCCAGTTTCAATCAAACTTTGGGAAGTAGAGCAATACTTCTGAGCTGAGGGAACTTCTGGTCCCTTCTGCTTTCCCCTCCCCTGGCTTTCTCCTGGGCAGGCCCTTTCTCCTCTGTAAAAGGGGTGGACTGAGGATGAAATGACTGAGACTACAGAGTTCTTACTGAGATGTGGCTGGACTATGTGGTTCACAAACTGAACCCTCAGAGGTCTCACTTGGGGAACCCGCTTAAAGCAGATTTCCAGTGGAGTTAGCAGTGCAAGACTCCAGCAAAACTAAACTGAAACAACAGCAACAAAAGACCCCAGCTACTCTAAGAAGAAGCCTCAGAACCTGACTCTGGACTCAAGAGGAGACCATCAGGGATCCGCCTTGGGGAGGCCAAAAGTCACCCTTAGCTATTACTCCGCAAGAGCTGTCCACCTTGTAGTTTTTAAAGGAAGAGTCTCTCACTGGGACCCAGGATCAACAATTAGGCTAGTATGAGTAGCCATCAGCCTTGGGGATGATCTTGTCTCCACCTGCTCAGCACTGGGATTACAAAGATTGTGGTGATAGATTTGCAAGCTTGCACGGCAAGCACTTTACTGACTGAGCCATCCACCTGAGTCCTAGGATCTGTGCTGTCAGCAGTCCCCTTCGATGACTCTGATGCAGATTTTCCTGTGAAAACACATGAGGAAGTATGCTGGGATGAAGTCTTGGACCACTTACCTTTCCTCCTCTTCCACCTGAGGAACACTATCAATCCCAAAACCCCAGCCAGGAGTACAGCAGCAGCCACTGCCAACCCAACTCTGGTTCCCAGATCCAGGATGTAATTTTCTTCACTCATCTGACCTTCTGTGGCCATGAGAGAATTTTTGGTGCATGCAGAAGTTGTAGAATGGGGCTTGGAGAGGTGGTCCTGGGGTCTAGGAAGAGATAAAGGAAGTCAGCATGGAACTTCCCCAGTAAAAAAGAGCTAGTTCCAGGACAGGCTCTAAAGCCACAGAGAAACCCTGTCTCGAAAAACCAAAAAAAAAAAAAAAAAAAATGAAGATGCTCTAAAGATGCTTCTGCAGAATCTTTGCTATCAGATACTGAAGCAATGGATTCCAAGGAACTGGCATCACCAAAGAATTCTCAAGCTGGGAGAAGGAAAAGGCAAAGCTTGGAGCCAGCTAGTGAAAGAACTGATCTCACAGAGAGTTCACACAGTTCTGACCACTCCTCAGATCAACTTGCAGGAGAGACTGGAGACAGAGGATGATGCCTCACAGTGGGCAGGGCTATACCGGAACTGAGATTGCTTAGCTATGCATATGTCTTGCCTTCTATTTAAGCCTAAACCTCAGGTCAGGATGTGTCAAATACCAAATATGGATTTGGGGGGTTGTCACTGGACCTCTTTGTTCCTCTTCCCAATCTGGCCAAGCTGAGTGCTGCAAGCCACGACATTACACAGAAATTGCCCAGTCATCTTTTCATGAGCAACTTATCAGAACCAAAGGATCCATTAAAGGCTAAGCCCAAAGGCAAGGCTTTCGGTGTTCTTGTTTTGTGAATAAAGTGGCTGTCCTTTGCTGTATATTTTTCGTTATAGCTGGTTTCCCTTTTGTTACATATTTGAGAGTTAATTCCCTAGTTCAGGACAGTTTCCCACTGCCAGGCTTTTTTCCTCTCTCCAAGGTAAGCACAGAGATCTGCCTTCCTGCAATTATCTTTATCAGCAGGCATTTGGTCAGTGTTTAGGGTCCAGGCACAGAGCATTGCCTGCCCAAGCTGCTGCTCTGGTTTTACCCCACTTAAAAGATTCCTAACTCCTTTTGCTCACCTCCACCTCACTTCACTGATGACTTTAGTTCAGGACTCTCAAGGACAGCAGAAGAAATAATTAGCTGCAATCCAGAGAAACACCCACAACACCCACAATCACAACAACTAATAACAGCATAGCCCAGAAGCGATAATTTAGAGGCCTGGCTGTCTTCTTGGTTTAGAGCACTAAGTCTAACTCCTGACCTAGACTATAGAAACTGCAGCGTCTGGTGTGTGTGCTATCTGATCAAGGGTCATCAGCTTCTCCCTGACTGTTTATGTAGGTTACCTGCTAGCCTCTATGGTTGTTGGGAAGTGGCAGTCTGATTTAAACAATCTGTGCCATGTTCATAATTTTACTGAAAATGAACCTTTTAGCTCTTTCTACCACCTAAAAATGTAGTGTAGTGCACTAACATTACCCTCTAGAATTCTCTGATTTAATTCTTTTCTTAACTTTCTCCATTAAGGAGTTCATATACAGATTCTCTCTCTCTCTCTCTCTCTCTCTCTCTCTCTCTCTCTCTCTCTCTCTCTCTCTCTCTCTGTGTGTGTGTGTGTGTGTGTGTGTGTGTGTGTGTGTGTGTAAACCTTTTCCTTCCTATGGGGCAAAAGAATCTGGCCCTGGAAACTGCCAGGGCTGAGGAATTGCTGGTTTTAAGGATATATATGACTGGGAACATTGGTAATAGGTAGAACTGAATAGAACAAGGAACAAGGGAGAACAAGAGGAACAATGAGAAATAATGAATTGAAGAATAAATAATTATGGATAAACAGAACCTGTTGGGAGTAGACTTCTTTCCCCTAGATCTTTACCCTCAGATTTTAGGTCCCCTTTAGCTCATCCTTGCATCTTTAATTGAACCCTGAATGGGGAAATCTTAAAGGCAAGAACTTTAAGGCTCCTGTAAGCTGAGAAAGCCTCTTTCCTGTTTTTCACTGTGATTTGCCTCTCTAATTGTCCTGTTGAGGACAAGTGGCCAAGACTGGATTGTTAGAGCTGCCATGGCGCAGGCTTGGGCCCTACACTCAAGTGACAAGTAGGTTCTTCTTGGATTGGCGGAATGGACAGAAGGGCATGGGTATCTTTTCTCTTTTGGGGGATGCAGGATGAGGAATAGCTCTGGAAGCTCACATAGAAAGAAGGGAACAGATGCTGAGGCTGAGAACTGGGTGAGCAATGGCAACTTTACTTCCTGGTAGGAATGTCCTCAGATGCTCATGTCATCCCTTACAAAGAGCAATCTCTAAGTCATACAGATCTCAATAGTCATTTTCTAATAACAGTCCTTGTTAGAACAGAAGTAGCCTGCCAGGGTGGACAAAGATGCTCCTTGGATGTGAGTTATTGAATCAAAATCTCAGTGCCAGGCATGGCTTGCCTCCCTATGCGTTATTGGTTAGCGCGGCTCAGAGCCCCCAATACCACACAGACTATTGCCATTGCTCTTGGTTCCCTACATAACAAGATGGTAAGAACCTATTGTTGAAGATGCTGCTCAATTTTGATGTAGATACAATGAAAATACATTGTAAAATGTATGAAATAGTTAATCAAATACTACTAAAAATCTTTTAGCCATTTGTTTTATGTATGTCTGTAGTATGTGTCTGCTGAGTGTACATGCATGCACCTATACAAACAAGAAAATGAGCATGCACACACACACACTCACACACAGGATAGAGTTGAGCACCTGAATACACATGTGGGGACAGAAGAGGCTTCTGAGTCCTCTTGCAACATTCTCTATCTTTTCCTCAGGAGCAGCATCTCTCTGTGATATGGGGGCTCAAGTATCAGCTAGACTGAACGCCAACAAACTCTGCAGTCTTCCTGCCTCCCCCTCCTTGGTGTCACAGCATATGCAGGGACACCTAGCTTCCTCCGTGGGTGATGGGATTTGAACTTTGGTCCTCACAATCACAAAGCCAGTGCTCTTAACATGTATTTAAAGATGAAATCCATGTAGCCCAGACTACATGTAGCCCAAGACTGGCCTTGAACTTGCTAATGACCATAGACTCCTGATCTCTTCGCCTCCACCTTCCACTGGGATCACAGGTTTGCACCAACCAACTTTAAAATTGACTGTAGTGGAGCACACCTTTATACCCAGCATTCAAGAGGCAGAGACAGTCAGATCTTTGTGAGTTCAAGGTTCATTTAGTCTACATAGCAAGTTCTGAGCCAGCTAGGGCTACATAGTAAGACCCTGTCTCAGGTATAAATGTATGTAGCATACGCTATATCATTTGAACTCTGCAATATGTGGTCCAGTGGCTTACAGCACATTCATTTTGCAGAGCAGGCGCCATTACTATTTATTTCCAGACAATTCTTATATAACAAATTTTTGTTGTCCCAATCTTAACAGGGAGTGTAGGCAAATGTGTGTGTGTGTGTGTGTGTGTGTGTGTGTGTGTGTGTGTTGCATATATCTATACTTATATTTTACCTTCTTTCCCAGAATGCCTCAAAAGAACAAAAAAAAAATAAAGTTGTTGGAAGCATAGTGGTTGATTAATGACTGAGAAGGAAAGAGTCACATCAGCCACTGTCATGGATAAGATTAGAGTCACTAAGAAAGTGTAGTCCCGAGAGGAGAAAAGGCAGCTCAGCTACTGAGGAGATGGCTCAGTCCAGAAAGCGCTTGCCTTGTTAGTTATTTTGTCAATTTGACAAATATGTAGGTATCTGAGAAGGGGAACTTCAACTGAGAAAATGCCTCCATCAGATTGCCTGTAGGCCAGTCTGTAGAACATTTTGTTAATTTGATTGATGCGGGAGAACCCAGCTCACTGTGGGTGGTACTATGTCTGGGCTAGTGGTCCTGGATGCTATAATTAAAGCAGGCTGAGAAAGCCACAAAAAGCAAGCCAGTAAGTAGCCCTCCTCTATGGCTTCTGCTTCAGTTCCTCTTCCAGGTTCCTGCCTGGAATTCCTGCCCTGACCTTCATTGGTGATGGATTGTGATTGTGATGTGTAAGTGAAATAAGCCTTTTCCACCCTGAGTGCTTTGGTCATAGCAATAGGAACCCCAACTAGGACACCTTTTAAGCACAAAGGCCTGAGTCACATCCAGAGGGACTGGTGCCTGTCACCATGCACTTGTAATCCCAGCACTGCAGAGGGAAATGGGCAGATCCCTGGGCTCACTGCCAGCTGGCCTAGCCCACTTGGTGAGTTCCAAGAAAGAGAAAGACCACAGAAAGAAAGAAAGAAAGAAAGAAAGAAAGAAAGAAAGAAAGAAAGAAAGAAAGAAGGAAGGAAGGAAGGAGGAAAGAGAGAGAGAGAAAGAAAGAGAAAGAGAGAAAGAGAGAGAGAGAGAAAGAAAGAAAGAAAGAAAGAAAGAAAGAAAGAAAGAAAGAAAGAAAGAAAGAAGCATCCAGGGAAAGGTTTCCAAGGTTGTTACCTGGCCTCCACATGTATGTCCACACAGACGCTTGCTGTAAATAGGTAACCACACTGACATACACATACACATAAATTAAAAATTAATAAAAATAAGGAACCAGAATTAATAGATGAAATACCTTCTGTGAGGTTTGATCCCTCAAAACCAACATAAAAAGCCAGATGTCATGAGCATCTGCAACCGCAGCGCTGCTTTGGGGAGACAGGAGGCAGAGGTGGGAGAATCACAGGAAGGCTGTCTCAGCAGCCATCTTGCACTCCATGGTGAGGAGACACAACAGGGGGAGACCCTGTTTCAAAGCAAGTTGGAAGGAAAGAATTCAACTCCAAAAGTCCTCTGACCATCCCATTGAGACACCCACACCCACATGCCTGTGCACACACAAACAGTAAGTACAACTAAAAATGAAGACAATTGAGCAGGATGGGATAGACAGGCCAGAAACCCATGCTGTTCTACTAGAAAGTCTTAAAACCAGATCTGGGTTTGCACCAGGTCCCCTAAGGATACATTATGGCTGCTAGTTTGGTGTTTTTGTGGGACTCCTAACAGTGGGAGTGGTGTATCTCTGGCTCTTTTACTTGCTTTTGGGACTCTTCCTCCTATTGCGTTGTCTTGTCTAGCCTATCATGATAGAAGGACTTTTGCCTTGTCTTAATGCATCTCATTTTGTTCTGTTTGGCTGTGGTCTCTTGGAGGTCTACTCTTTTCAGAAGACCAAACAGGAGTGGAATGGGGTGGACCTGGTGGAAAGGAAAGATGGACAATGTCGGGGGGTGGAAGAAGAGAAGGGAGGGGAAACTGGTTGAGATGTATTGCATGAGAGAAGAATCTATTTTCATTGAGAGAGAGAGAGAGAGAGAGAGAGAGAGAGAGAGAGAGAGAGAGAGAGAGAGAGAGAGAGAGAGATCATCAGGGGTCTTTTTGCTTAGACAAAAAAGAGAAAAATTGCAAAGGAGCGTATTATTGAATTTGACTACAAAAATGAAATTATGTGAAAAATAATAAACCAACCACAGGGTTCTTTCTCAATAATTGTTGCAAATATTTCTCTGGTTGTGATTTCTTTACACTAAATGTGAGAATTTTGGTCAGATAATCACATTTCTTTTGGGGTCTTTGGATGTAGCTCAGTTGGTAGAGTGCTTGCCTAGCTTGCATGAGGCTCTGAGTCCCATCTTAAGCACTGCACACAGGAGTGGATACACACCCTTGTGATCCCAGCACTTGGGAAGTGGAGGCTGGAGAATTAGGAGTTCAAGATCATCCTCAGCTACAGAGCAAGTTTGAGGTCAGCCTGGGCTATATGAGACTCATCTTTAAAACTGCAAAGAAAATGTCTTTTTATCATTGATTTTAACATTTTAAAAACAATGGGCAGGAATATTCAGTTAATGAATTAATTTTAAAAATACAGATGGAAGAACCCATGGTGACCATGAGGTATAACTCAATGATAGAGCCCTGGTCTTGCATGCATGTGGCCTTGGAGACCATCTGAAGTCCTTCTAAAGAAGAACAACATGGTGTGTCTGACTGAAGCAGAGATAGGCACAGCTGCTTTAAATTGATCATTCTGTCAAGCACCTAACAGATTATTTTGAGGTCCAGGAGAAATTAGGAAAGGAGGAAGAAGGAGGAGGCTGAGAAGAACAGAAATCTCAGAAAAGTCTACTTAGGGAAACGTGTAGGGGGCACAGGAAATGCAGATGTAAGGTGACCTGACCAGTTCTGGCTGTGGACTTTATCCTGAACCAGCACAGGGGTTAAGATGAGGAGTGGTTGGCCAGGGAGAGGCAGGTGGGTCCAACTTGGAAGGCATAAACCCATTTATCACTGGCACCCTGAGAACTAAAAATGTAATTAATGATAATTGATTATTATTTGGTTCTTAATTTTATATTTTATTTTCTAAATGTTTATTTTTAATAAATTTTTGCAAACACATAATGGTGTGTGTGTGTGTGTGTGTGTGTGTGTGTGTGTGTGTCACAGATTACCGTTAGTTGTTCTTTCCTCAGATATCATACACCTCATTTGTAAGACAGCACGCACCAGATGCTCAGGTACCCATATTCGATCGTCAGCACCCTGTGGGAAAACACAAACAGTCCCTCTTCCCCACACCAGTACAGGATCTGGACCATACCAGGTGCTGTCTGCTAGATTCTTCCATTTGACATGAGACATCCTGGAAGAACTGGCCGCCAATGCTAGTCAGCAGCGGTATGAGATTGAGCATCATGGGCTGGAGAGATGGCTCAGTGGTTAAGAACATTGTCTGTTCTTCCAAAGGTACTGAGTTCAATTCCCAGCAACCACATGGTGGTTCACAACCATTGGTAATGAGTTCTAGTGCCCTTTTCTGCCCTTCAGGCATACATGCAGGAAGAATATTGTATACATAATAAATAAATAAATATTTTTTAAAAAGAGATTGAGCATCAACAGTCAAAAAATTTAAAATGTATAAACTAAAAGACAAATGGTCTCTGGGGGTAAAACCATATTCCCCCTTTTTTGTTTTACACAAATAGGCTTTGAGCATATGATGCGCTCATTCCACTATAGCTTGTCCTTGAGGATTATAGGGTATTTTTGTCTTATGAGAAATGGATAACTCAGAGCAAAATTTAACAAAGCCAGTGTTGGTGTAGGCTGGCCCATTATTAGTTTTTACAGTTTTCGGAACTCCCATGTATGCAAAAGCCTAGAGACAGTGACTTTTAACATCCCATAATTTTTTTCTGTATGAGCTGAGGCAAAAATAAAATGAGAATATGTATTCACGTATACGTGAACATATTGTATGTACCCAAAAGAAGGAACATGGGTAACATCCATTTGTCATAAATGATTAGGAGCAAGCCCATGGGGATTAACTCCCAAATGGGGAACAGTTAAAAGTTCTGTACACAGAGAGCAATTTTTTTAAACAATATCAGTGGGTTGCTCTCGAGATATCTTAAAATGAAATCTTAAAGACCCAGCATTGAGATGAAAATGATTATGTGTTTTTTCTGCAGCTTCATAAGATTCTTGGCTAACTGCACAAATTTGGTGAGTAAGCTGATCAGCCAATGCATTCCCCTGGCTCAAGGGACCAGCAAGGTATGAGCCTGCAAATGTCCTACATAAATGGGAACAGATCGGGCCCAAAGCAAAGTTTGTATAGCCAATAACTGCATCTGTACTCGAGATACAGAGGCAATATAAGCTGCAGTTTCCAAAGGTGTAAGAATTTTGCTTATATATCGACTGTTAGTAAAAAGGTTAAATGGAATATCAGCATATTTCTCTAAGGCCATTTGTACAGCAATCAATTCAGCCACCTGAGCAGATTTAGCATTAACAGGCTGAATATCAAAATCAGGAGGGGAGGCCACCACAGCTGTCCCGGTGGAAGACCCTTTAGTAAGCATACTGGATGATTTTTGAAAAAGGTGACCAACTTATAAAAGCAAGGTCCAATCTTTAGCAAAATTCTGCAGCCAAGTTATTTCTGCCTGGGTATATGGTGTAATAACCTTATTAGGTAACATTTTAAAGGTTGGTAAAGTTTATACTCTTTCTAAATAACACATAGCACAGCTGATGGGCATGAGATAATAATTTTTACAGGTGACACATGTTCATATACCCACAGGATGGGTCCTTGCTGCCAAAAAACTCCAGTAGGACTATGCTGAGAGGGAAAAATTATCAATAGTAGCGGCTGACTAAAGTCAATATAATGAATATGAGCAGAGGCAAGCTTTTCTTCAATTAAAGTAATACATTGTCTTGCCTGAGGTGTCAACTCTCGAAAGGAGGTTGGGTCTGGATTTCCCTACACAATGTCCATACAATCATTTACTGCTCTAAGATCTTATAGCAGCCTCCATTTACCAGACTTTTTTTAATAACAAAGATAGAAGTATTCCAGGGAGAAGTGGATGCCACTATGCATCCTGCCTTTAGCTGTTCTAGGAGCTCACTCTGTAGACCAGGCTGGCCTTGAACTCACTTTTGCCAGTCTCCTTCTCCAGAGCTGGAATTAAAGGTGTGCACCATCATGTCTGTTTTTTTTTTTTTTTCTGGGCTGATTAACTGTCCCTTAACCTGCAGGGCATTTTTTATGTCCTGACCTTTCGCATTGAAAACAATTTCTTGATCTAGCTCCACCTTGACCCCCACTAAGGGCAGAAAAAATTATCTGACCCATCACATGAGTGCCATCAATGTCCCTGTATAACCAGATAAAGTCATTTAAATTTCCATTTCTATGGGGGCGTAAAACCTCTTGCCAAAATCTGTTAGTATTTTAATAGGCCAATCGCTTTATAATTGGCATGCTGAGTCCACATCTCCAAAAATGCAACTTCCCATCAGGTCAATAAACTCAGAATAAGGTTCTTGAAGGCCCTTGAAGGATCCTAGAAAGCTGTTCTCCTGCTCCTTTGTTAGGTAAAGCTTTCCACACTTTACCACAGCTGAGCATAAACAGCAGGATCATAAGTGATCTGTGATGCTAAACCAGCATACTGTCCTGCACCCGTTAACATGTCAAGGTTATGCTGGGGGAAACCCGCAGTGGCATTACCATCCTCCTGCATTTTACCTTCCACAACAATCTCCTCTCAAAAGACAGACTCTGCAAAGCTGCCTTTCTTCTTTTACTAACTTTTTTAACAGCACAATCTTTTTTTTAAGTTTTTTCTTTCTCTTTTATTTTTTTAGTACTCTTAAACTTCCTGCTCCTCAAAACTCTTAATAGAACTCACAGATTCTGCATCCTGAATTTCCTCAAAGGTTTTGTTCAAATTCTCTAATTGCTCTTTTACTTTACATCATCATTGAGAAGAGCATCTCTGACTAAGCACCATAGTGAAAATATTGCTATGGGAAATTCTTCTGGCCCTCACTCTTTTAATACTTCTACATTTACCTGCTCCCAATTAGTTATATTAAAGCCCCCTGCATGTAGAAACCAGTGACTAAACTCTCTCAAAAAATTTGGCAACTACCTTACACAAAAGAAAATTGTCTTCCCCCCCCACACACGCACACACCACAAGAGGGAACGGATGGCCGAAAGCCGCTCCGATACAGCCGGGAATCGAACTGGGGACCTCAGAATTCACAAGCGCCGCGATTAGCCCATGAACAACCGCTCAGTTCACTAAGAAAGCCGTTTTAAGGAACTCTTGTGCTATCTTATTTTAATACCGGTGCCTTCCTTGCCTTGCTTCTCTAAAAGCACTATCAATTGGCCCTCTAATCGGCCATCAATACTGAAACAGAATTACTTGCACCCATTACCAATACAACCTCACCACTCAATTTCTTACCTGCTGGCCAGCCTTCTGAGGGCGAACTCTCAGGGATCCCTACTTCCCGATCTCGCTGATGGGTCTCCAACTGTAGTTGCTGATGATCCCAGTGGGGCCTCCAATTGTACCACCAGATTCTGTGTTACCCTCTCGGTACAGTTCGCGCGCCACTGTACCATATGCAAGTCGAGTAAGGGCTTGGAGATTGAAAGAACACACAAAAATACCTGGGTCATTCGAAAGGAGATCAGCCGAATGCCATTTATTTAACTTTGGGGAAATCCTCTCTGCTTGCTGAACAAGGATTTCCACCCAGGCAGGTGGGAAATTACCACACAAAAGATGGAGTCAACAATGCCATACAGCTAATCACCAGGCGGGGCAGAGGGAGCACAGAAACAAACAGAATGTTTTAGCTGGCTGACCAGAAACTGTCCTCAAGATGAACCCCAAGAACAAGGGTAGACCCGGGCCCTACACCCCCCCCAGAAAACTAATACCCTGTGGACACTTTAGCTGCTTGCTGCTGCTGAGTCTGTAACTTCCCTGGGCTTCCTGGGTGATTGTCTCCCTCACCTCGACAGTGACTTCATAGCTACTCCAGTTTCTGAAGGAACCTTTCTGTCTCTGACCAACCTTAACACACACAGAAGAGAAAGCCAAGGATCAGAGATGCCCTGGCACATGTCACATGACTGGCACACGGCAGGTAACTACACTTCAGTAACATCGAGTTTTGTATTCCTCCACTCCACACTGACTTCTGGCTGCCTGCTCGGTGCAGCCTCTGAATTCTCCTCAAAGGCCATGGATCTGCTGCTGGCCCCCTGGGAGGCTGTTCCCACAAAACACTTGAGTGGTTTCTTGCTGCGGGGGCTACTTTTGCTCCTTCAGCCAATAGCCTTTGAGATACCAGCCCTTTGGAGTGTGGTATCTTTCCCTTTAAAAATAAGCGGCGGCAGCCCTCTGCTCTCTTGCTTGCTTGCTTCAGATTCCGCTTCTGGCTACCAGATGCTTTTCCTGGTCGTGCAGGAGGCTGTTGTCTATGACGGTGATCTGTAAGTTTTTTTTCCTTTAAATAAATAACCCTTTTATTAATCATAATTCCTAATTGGTGTGGGATTGGGTTTTTTTGGTTTTTTGAGACAGGGTTTCCCTGTAGTTTCTAGAGCCTGTCCTGGAACTATCTCTTGTAGACCAGGCTGGCCTTGAACTCAGAGATCTGCCTGCCTCTGCCTCCCCAGTGCTGGGATTAAAGGCGTGTGCCACCACCGACCGGCAGATTGCTTTGTTTTGTGACTTACTCCTTTAGTTTCTTCTAGCTGTAGCCTTCTTGGAATGAAGTGGGCAAAGAAGGCTCAGAACAGCAATTTGTCACTCATGACATATTGCCTGGGAAATGAGAGTGGACACAGCTGGTCCGTGATTAGAGTAGATTCATGAGAGATGGGGCAGTGGCTGTGGTGGCCAAAGGGCTGGTTCTGTAGAAGGGTCATCCCTACCCTTTTCCATGACAAGGTGCCATCAGTTCCCTGAAAGGCAGGAAAATGTGATTGTACCAGACAAAGTGGCATCATTCTCTCTGAGTGACAAGGGCAGAGGTGACTTCCTGTTCCCTTAGATTTCCTGGCATTGATTGTCTTCTCCATGCTTCTCTGCAAGTGGCTATGCAGACTGCCTGCCCTCTGCTTACTCTAGCTTCCTCACAATTCCCATGGTCTTCATATTCCATAACCTGAGATCTCATAGTCATGGACCTCATTCTCATGGCCTCACTGCCAGCTGCACATGGACACACTTCTGTATCCATCCATCCTGTCCTGGATGCAGAGCATAGAAACTTTGGGATGATTTAGGCCCAAATAGTCCATCAGTCAGTAGAGGGGACAGGGCCTATTGTACCTTTCAGAAAGTCCCACTTTATTGGATGGGGTCTCATGTAGCCCAGGCTGGGCCTTGAACTTGTTATGTAGCCAAGGATGACTTTGAACTCCTACAGATCCTCCTCTCTGCCCTCCCATGTACTAGGTGACAGGTGTACCCCATTGTGCCCCTTTGTCCCCTGCTGGAAATAGAACCTAGGGTTCTGTGCGTGTCAGGCAGGTAAACATGCCACCAGATGAGCCTTGTCTTTAGTCTTAGTGGGACTGAGAGGGGGCCCTCTTGGTCACGAGTACTCACCTCTGGGTTTCACCTGGCCATGCTTTAGAGTCTAGGATCTGTAGGAAAGGTCACTTGATGGCTAAGTTTCTCAAGAAGGGGCTGCCCCCGTCATGAGCCTGCATTATGTCAGTTGTTGGTCTCCAGCATTTTTTTTTTTTTTTTGGTTTTTCGAGACAGGATTTCTCTGTGGCTTTGGACCCTGTCCTGGAACTAGCTCTGTAGACCAGGCTGGTCTCAAACTCACAGAGATCCGCCTGCCTCTGCCTCCCGAGTGCTGGGATTAAAGGCGTGTGCCACCATTGCCCAGCCGTCTCCAGCATTTTTATACAACAAGCTCTGGTTGGTTCTTCAGGAATCCAGCTTCGCCTTGTGTTCAGCCTCACTGCTGCCACCTGCTAGCCCCTGAATCCCAAGTCATGGACTCTGTTCAGTTTCAAGCCCTGGACTCAACTGGATGCCCATAGGGACACTGCTGTGGGATGTGATTTCTGTCCAGGATGCTGTAATCAGACTCCTGCAGTGAGAACCCAGTTTCCACTAATAGCAGTGACTGGGCCCTTCAGCCATGATGCTTTCACAGGGGAGGGGCACTTTTTGTGGAAGAGCAGCCTGGGGCTGTAGTGTGCACACATGGGGCTTTTATATACATGTGACCAAGGGGAGTGTCAGACTGCAGTTTTAGAACCTGGCTGCTGCTCAGGCTATAGCACAAGTGTGCCCTGCACCCACAGAATAAATAAGTGTAATTTTAAAAGTTAAAACAAAATGAGCTAGGCATGGTTGCACATGCCTTTCATTCTAGATTTGGGGAGGCAGAGGCAGAGGCAGAGGCAGAGGCAGAGGCAAACATGAGTAGATCTCAGTAAGTTAAAAGCTAGCATAATCTATATATCCAGTTGTGGACCAGCAATGGCTATACAGATCTTGACTCAAAAAAAATAAACCAAACAAACAAATCCAAGTGGAATGTGTCCTGAGTAGTAACACCTAGGGTTGTCTGCTGACCTCCACATAGGTGAGCACACGCTTGCACACATATGCTCCTGAATACAGACACAGACATATGCAAGGAGACATTCATAGCTGATGTGCCACCACATGTTTACCCAGTCCTCATCCTGAGTAAGCATGGCCTCCCGAGGCCAGTCTCTGTGACTCTTCAGACTTCAGTTCCTGGTGGTGTCCCCAGCATTCAGACTCTGATTTTATACCCAGCTGTGTTTTCCCATGGCAGTGGTGGTGGAGAACAGGCACAACCCTTCCTATTTCTGTCTGACCCATCCAACTCCAAAAACTTCCCTCAAATAACATACATTGAAGGGGAGATGGGCCCTGACCCAGTAGATAACTCATAGATGAAAACCGCCCATCTGTCCACTAATCTGTCCCACCACCTACTCTCCCACTCCTTCAATTCTTTTCCCCAGTGACAACTAAGACAGCCCAGAAGGAATCCAGAGTAGCGCTCAGAGTGAGTCCTGAAGAGAGTTGAGGAGATGCTAGAGTGGGTGGAAGATGGAGGCTGGCGGTGTAGACTGGACACTTAGGCTGCAACTAGAACTTCACAAGAGTATAGTTGCCCTGGACCCATATGAACCCTTTTTTCTCCCTTAGGATGACATAATTTATATAAATTAGAGGCTTGTCATTGAGGGAATAAGTGCTGCATCTATGCAGGGCTGTGATTGTTGAACCCGAATTCTGCATGTCTGTCTTAGGGTTTCTATTGCTGTGAAGAGACACCATGAGCATGGCAACTCTCATAAAGGAAATAATTAATTTAGGGTGGCTTACAGTTTCATAGGTTTAGTTCATTGTCTTCATGGTGGGACATGGTAGCATTCAGGCAGACATGGAGCAGGAGCAGGAGCTGAGTGTCATCCATCTGAATCCACAGGCATCAGGAAGTGAACTTCATCTACCATAAGTGTAGCCTGAGCATAAGAGACCTAAAAACCACCCCCATGATGATTCACTTCCTCCAACAAGGCCACACCTATTCCAACAAAGCTATGCCTCCTAATATACCCCACATAAAAATCTTAGATCTATGGGCACATGGGGGCCAACTACAGCCACTCTGCCACATGCCCATGCATCACCTCTGGCTGTGAAAGCAAACTGGACTTCATCCTTATTGGTCAGTATGGATGCTGTCCTTGTGTCCCAGTGGGCCCTTTGGTAGAAACTGACTGACTATTAAATGTTAAGACAGACTGGACTTGGGAAGGAAGTCTTGTCCTGGGGGAGACCCCTGAGGTCAGAATATCATCATGGCAGGAAATAAGGAAAGCAAGTGTTTGTAGATGGGCCTGTGAGGAAAAGAAGCTGAATATGAACCCAAACAAGCCATGGTCTGTCACCTGATGAGGAGCATGGAAGGCTTGGGGCCTGTAGCTGAGATGACGGTGTCTATGGAGTAAGGGAGGAACCAGAATTTTCAGGCAGTGGTTCTCACTGTGGTCCCTGCCACTCTCAGTGTCCCTGCTTCTGGACACAATCTGATATTCTCTAAGATTTTATGTGGGGTATTAAGAGAGACATGAGATGCACTGTTTGGAGGAAGACATTTATTAATAAGTGTTATTAACTTCATGGACAGATAGGAAACAGCAGAGTTGGGATCTCAGGACCAGACACAAACAGATTGATCTGGGTTCTGAGGAGAAGAAATCAGAGTTCACACAGCAGATGTGGGGGTTGTCTCCTTTTACCTGTCCAAGGATGTGTGTTTCACAGCACAGGCCTACAGCCCTGCTTTCGGATCCTCAGCAGAAAACAAGTAAGCTGGTGAGATGCATGATGTGTAGTCAGCAAGCCCTACTTTGATGGAAACTCACCACCCTGGTGAGAGATCCTGGCTCCTGGAGTTCTGTTACCTGGGGACTGACAGACAGTGCTGTGCTTAAGAAGGAGAGGACCGTTTTCCATAGTCAGTTTTCTACTTCCACAATTTGGGTCCCCAAAATGAACTCACATCATAGGGCTTGGCTGCAGACACCTTTTCCCAAGGAGCTATCCCTTTGCTCCCCACTTTTCTTTTGTCCATTAATATTTAATTTTCAAATGTTTTATTTAAAATGAACTTAGAAAATGCCATGGCCATGATTTATGCCCTTGAAGAATCCACATTATTTTTTATGACATGGTCTCTTATTGGCCTGGAACTCAGCAATAATGCTAGACTAGCTGGACAGACATCACCACGACTCTGGCTGTCACTTATTTGTCCAGAACAAGGACTACAAATTTATAATGTGTGTGCTCCCAACTAAACTCATGTCCTCCTGCCCATGTACAAGAGCTTTTTAACTCAACTGTCTCTTTAGCTCCCTTGCATGCCTCTTATAACAAAATTCTCCTCACCTGCTCCATGGGATGACAGTTGCTCACCTGGCTGGGATTTTGGCTTCATTCAGTTGCCCTGTAGGAGAAGAAACATTGTCAGTGAGGCAGTCATGCTGATCGTCTATCTGCCTCTCAGCTTTTCTCTGTGTTCAGAAACATTAGGGGCCCAGGGCAGCTCTGCAGCAGACATTCAGGTCTGAGAGTCACCAGGATCTGAGGCTAGTTCTCAGCTGTCCTTCTGCAAAACATGACCCATCAGAAGAACACTCCCCAGCTCCATGTTCCCTCGTCCATGCCCTTCTTCCTTTGCTTCCTTCCCTGCCTTGAACTCATGTCCGTTCCCTGCTCTCCCTGCTTTGCACTCACAGTGCCTCCCTTTTGTCCCCCTGGAAACGGGCTCTCTGACTTTCCCTGTGAGTACAAGCTGTTGTACCCTGCAGATTCAATCTAAGGTTTAGAATCCCAGTCAGACTTCTGCTGCCTCCCAGTCTGTTGTTCTCCAGCCCTCAGCTGTTCTTCTTACACCAGGCCCTGCATGCTCAAGTCTGTATTTCTGTTCTTTCCATTGCACTCCACTGTCTGCTCATCTCTGCTCCTATGCTGTACTCTTCTGCTTACCATGGATTTAAGTCTGTTCTGAACCCAGTCCACACTTTGCTTTTATGTGTGTCCAAGACGTGGAAGCCAGGGTGACCTTCAATTTTCCATGTTACTTCAGTTGACCTAGTACTCTTTTTTTTCTTTTCTTTTTTTAAAATATTTGTTATTTATTATGTATACAATATTCTGTCTGCGTATATGCCTGCAGGCCAGAAGAGGGCACCAGATCTCATTACAGATGGTTGTGAGCCACCATGTGGTTGCCGGGAATTGAACTCAGGACCTTTGGAAGAGCAGGCAATGCTCTTAACTGCTGAGCCATCTCTCCAGCCCCGACCTTATACTCTTAGTTCCCCCTGTGCACTTCTCAATGTTGTTATTAGGGTTTTGCCTACTGTGTCCCCATATTTGTTTCTTATAATCCTTTTGATTTTAGAAGTCAAATCATTTATCTTTACAAAAAAGCATTTGGGATTTGAATAGGATTGCATTGAACTTCTAGACTGTTTTGCATTGTAGGGAGTCATTGTATAACATTTTCCATTATACAAATATCCTTACATATTTCAGTATTTTTCTACTTTTTAAAAATTTATTTTCATGCAGTATGTATATGTATGTGACTCTAGAGAACCCTGACTAATACATTTACCTATCTCCATGTCCCACAACTGTGAAAACTCAGAGGGATATCTCAGATGAGGCCCTGTCATGGACCATTTACCTTTGTTTCCACCAGAGGAAGATTATCAACACATAGACTGGTGTTATGAACACAGCTGTGGCTACTGTGGCTCTCAGGTGCACATGTGAAGGATTCCTATGTCCCTCTGTGTCCTCTAGTCCAGCTGTGGTGACTGCAGAGATGACGATGGAGGGGCTCTGCATGGTGGTGCTGACTGCTGGTGAGAGATGAGGAGTGAGCAGATCCTCTCTGGATGAGGAGGAATGAGGAACAGCTGTTAGAAGTTCACACAGAGAAGGAAACAAATGCTGAAGGCTGAGACCCTAGGAGAGCAAGCTCAATGGATGCTTTCCATCTGTCTTGGCTGAGTGTCCTCAGATTTACATTGCTCACAGATAATTAAGTCATAGAAATACAGTTGTTTTAGTCATAAGTGTATGGAACAAGCAGATGTCTCAGTCCATATTGTGTTTTCTATTGGGAATATGTATTCTGAACTTGATCCCTAGTATCCATATGGAGAGAATGGCAAATTGGGCCTGGCCTTTAATATTAGCTCTAGAGGCAGATGCAGCCAGATCAAACACAGCTGAGTGAATTGTGTCCCAGTAAAAGGAGGCTGAGACAGGTATGTCCCTGGGGCTCACTGGTTAGCCAGCCCAGTTTACTTAGCAAACTTGAAGCTAGTAAGAGACTCTGTCTCAAAAAATAAGGGAACAACTCCTCAATTTGTACTCTAGCCTCTGCATGCATACAAAGAAATGCCAATATTTGCACACATACATATACACAGAGAGACACATATACACACACACACACCTGAATTAACAGACCCTCATGACCACACACACAAAATACATAAAAATGCATAACATAAAATATATAACTTTGAAGCATAAGCGTTCAGCCCTGTACAACATACATTCATCTGGTCTTCAAACATCACTAAGGTCACTTTCCACATTTACCTATTTGGAAACACTAGACCAACAGGTCTCAAACTGGGGTTTGCTACTCCCACGGGGTAGATTATAAGATAACATGCAATCTGATATTTACAGTACAATTCATAGGAGTAGCAAAATTATACTTATAAAGCAGCAATAAAATAATTTTATGGTGGGGGATCACCACAACATGAGGAACTGTATTGAAGAGTCTCTGCATTAGGAGGGTTGAGAATCACTGCTCTAGATCCAAGAAACAGCTCCTTTCTCTCCTTTCCCTGAGCACTGGCAGCTGCAGTTAGACATTACATAGGTCAATAGGCAGCTGTAGAGACTGCACAAGAACTGTGCTGTGGGCATCCTCCCACAGGTTGGCTTTAATCCAATTAACAGTCACTGTTGGATGTGGTGGCACAGGCCTTTAATCTTAGCACTTGGGGGGCAGAGCTAGGCAGATTTTTGAGTTCTAGAAGAACCAGCACTAAATGGTGAGATCCTTATAAAAGCCAATACAGCATATGCCACAGAACAAGGTTTTGGTCACCAATGAAGCCTACTTTTTTTTAAATATTTATTTATTTATTTTGTATACAATAATCTGTCTGTGTGTATGCCTGCAGGCCAGAAGAGGGCACCAGACCTCATTACAGATGGTTGTGAGCCACCATGTGGTTGCTGGGGATTGAACTCAGGGCCTTTGGAAGAGCAGGCAATGCTCTTAACCACTGAGCCATCTCTCCAGCCCCTCCTTTTTTAATTTTTATTGAGCTCTACATTTTCTCTGCTCCCCTCACTGTCTCTCCCCTCCCCTTCAACCATCCCCCATTGTCCCCGTGCTCCCAATTTACTCAGGAGGTCTTATCTTTTTCTACTTCCCATGTAGATTAGATCTATGTATGTCTCTCTTAGGGTCCTCATTATTGTTTAGGTTCTCTGGGTTTGTGATTTGTGGGCTGGTTTTCTTTGCTTTATATTTTAAAACCATTTATGAGTGAGTACATGTGATAATTGTCTTTCTGTATCTGGGTTACCTCATTTCAAAATAATGTTTTCTAGCTCCATCGATTTGCCCACAAAATTCAAGATGTCATTATTTTTTCTGCTGCGTAGTACTCCATTGTGTAAATGTACCACATTTTCCTTATGCATTTTTTGGTCAAGGGGCATTTAGGTTGTTTCCAGGTTCTGGCTATGACAAACAGTGCTGCTCTGAACATAGTTGAGCACATGTCTTTATGGCATGATTGAGCATTCTTTGGATATATACCCAAAAGTATTATTGCTGGGTCTTGAGGAAGGTTGTTTCCTGATTTTCTGAGAAATCTCCACACTGAAATCCAAAAGGGCTGCACCAGCTTGCATTCTCATGGGCAAAGCAGGAGTGTTCCCTTTACCCCACAACCTCTCCACCATAAATTGTCATCAGTGTTTCTGATCTTGGTCATTCTTACAGGTGTAAGATGGAATCTCAGAGTTGTTTTGATTTGCATTTCTCTGATGACTAAGGATGTTGAACATTTCCTTAAGTGTCTTTCAGCCATTTTATATTCCTCTGTTGAGAGTTCTCTGTTCATGTCTGTACTCCATTTTTTATTGGATTATTTGTTCTTTTGATGAGCAATTTCTTGAGTGCTTTGTATATTTTGGAGATCAGACCTCTATCTGATGTGGGGTTAGTGAAGATCTTTTCCCATTCTGTAGGCTGTCGTTTTGTCTTGTTGACCGTGTCCTTTGCTTTACAGAAAGCTTTTCAGTTTCAAGAGGTCCCATTTATTAATTGTTTCTCTTAGTGTCTCTGCTGCTGGGGTTATATTTAGGAAGTAGTTCCCTGTGCCAATGCATTCAAGTATACTTCCCACTTTCTCTTCTATAAGGTTTAGTGTGGCTGGCTTTATGTTGAGGTCTTTCACCTATTTGGACCAGAGTTTTGTGCATGGTGATAGATATGGGTCTATTTTCACTCTTCTACATGTTGATATCCAGTTATGCCAGCATCCTTAAATATGCTTTCTTTTTTTCCATTTAATTTTTTTTGCTTCTTTGTCAAAAATTAGGTGTTCAAAGATTTGTGGATTAATATCTGTGTCTTTGATTCGGTTCCATTGGTTCTCCTGTCTATTTTTATATCAGTCCCAGGCTGTTTTCAGTACTGTAGCTCTGTAGTAGAGTTTGAAGCCAGAGATTGTGATGCCTCCAGAAGTTCTTTTATTGTACAGGATTGTTTTGGCTATCCTGGGTTTTTTGCTTTTCCATATGAAGTTAAGTACCATTCTTTCAAGGTCTGTGAAGAATTTGCTGAGATTTTGATAGGCATTGCATTGAATCTGTAGATTGCTTTTGGTAAGATCACCATTTTTACTATGTTAATTCTACTGACCAAAGAGCATGGGAGATTGTTCTATCTTCTGGTGTCTTCTTCAATTTCTTTTTTCAAAGATTTAAAGTTCTTGTCATACAAGTCTTCCACTTGTTGAAGGAGCGGCGGGGCTGCATCCCGCCACCCGGCTAGCTTTACCCAAAATAATTACACAGAAACTGTATTCTTTTAAATACTGCCTGGCCCCTGGCCAATTATCTGTAGCTTCTTATTGGCTAATTCTCACATCTTGCTTTAACCCATATTTAGTAATCTGTGTAGCACCACAAGGTGGTCGCTTACCAGGAGATATCTTAACCTGCATCCATCTCGGAGAGGAGAGGCATGGTGACTCACTATGGTGACTGCCTGAAGCGTCTTCCCACTGCCTGCTACCCAGCATTCTGTTCTGTCTACTCCGCCTACCTAATTTTCTGTTCTCTTAAAGGGCCAAGGCAGTTTTTTATTAATAAAAGTAACACATAGACACTCCTCCATCATCCACTTGTTTGGTTAGAGTTACTCTGAGATATTTTATGCTATTTGTGGCTATTGTGAAGGGTAATGTTTCTCTGCTTTCTTTCTAACCCCATATATCATCTCTGTACAGGAAGGCTACTGATGTTTTTGAGTTTATCTTGTATCCTGCTACATTACTGAAAATGTTTATGAGTTGTAGAAGTTCCTTCATAGAATTTTTTGGATTGCTTATATAAACTATCATATCATAAGCCAATAGTGAGAGTTTGACTTCTTTTCCAATTTGTATCCCCCTTGATCTCCTTTTGGTGTCTTATTGCTCTAGCTAAGACCTCAAGAACTATATATCATAGATATGGAAAACATGGATAACTTTGTCTTGTTCCTAGTTTCAGTGGGATAACTGTGAGTTTCTCTCCATTTAGTTTGATGTTGGCTGTTGGCTTGCTGTATATTACCTTTATTATGGACAGGTATGTTCATTGTAACCCTGCTCTCTCCAAGACATTTATAATGAAGAGATGTTGTATTTTGTCGAAAGCTTTTTTGGCTTCTAATGAGATGATCATATGGTTTTTATTTTTTCAGCTTATTTATATGGTGGATTATATTGACAGATTTTTGTATGTTGAACCATCCCTACATCTCTGGGATGAAGCTGACTTGATCGTGATGGATGATGGTTCTGATGTGTTCTTGGATTTGATTTGCCAGTATTTTATTGCATTTTTTTACATCAATGTTCATGAGTGAGATTGGTCTGTAATTCTCTTTCTTAGTAATGTCTTTCTGTGGTTTGGGTATGGGGTAATTGTAGCCTCATAAAAAGAGTTTGGCAATGTTTCTTCTGTTTTTATTGTGTGGAATAATTTGAGGAGTATTGGTATTAGTTCTTTTTTGAAAATTTTGTAGAATTCTGAGCTAAAACTATCTGGTCCTGGGCTGTTTTTTCTGTTTGTTTGTTTGTTTGCTTGGTTCGTTGGTTGGTTGGTTGGTTAGTTGGTTGAGAGACTTTTTATGACTGCTTCTAGTTCTTCAGCAGTTATATGTCAGTTTAATTTGTTTATCTGGTCTTGATTTAATTTTGGTAAGTGATATTTATCCAGAAAGTTGTCCATTTCCTTTAAGTTTTCCAATTTATTGGAGTACAGGTTTTCAAAATATGACCTGATGTTTCTCTGTATTTCCTCCATGTCTGTTGTTATGTCCCCCCTTTCATTTCTGATTTTGTTAATTTGGATATTCTCTCTGCATTTGGTTAGTTTGGATAAAGGTTTGTCTCTTTTGTTGATTTTCTCAAAGAACTGACTCTTTGTCTCTTTGATTCTTTATATTGTTTTCTTTGTTTCTATTTTGTTGATTTCAAGCTCTCAATTTCATTATTTCCTCCCATCTAGTTCTCTTGGGTGAATTTGCTTCTTTTTGTTCTAAAGTTTTCAAATGTTCTGTTAATTCACTAGTGTGGGATATTTCCAACTTCTTTATGTAGGCATTTAGTGCTATGAAATTTCTTTTTAACACTGCTTTCATTGTTTTCCATAAATTTGGGTATGTTGTGTGGTCATTTTCATTGAATTTTAGGAATTCTTTAATTTCTCCCTTTATTTATTCCTTGACCCATTTATGATTCATGAGAGAATTGTTTAATTTCCATGTGTTTATGGACTTTCTGGAATTAGTATTGCTGTTGACTTGTAAACCATGGTGATCTGATAAAATACATGGGGTTATTCCAAGTTTTTGCATTTGTTGAGGTTTGTTTTGTTACTGAGTATGTGGTCAATTTTTGAGAAGGTTCCATGAGGTTCTAAGAAGAAGGTATATTCTTCTCTGTTTGCATGGAATATTCTATAAATGTCTGTTAAGTCCATTTGAGTCATAACATCTGTTAGTTCCCTTATTTCTCTGTTCATTTTTGTCTGACTGACCTGTCCAGTGGTGAGAGAGGAGTGTTGAAGTCTTCCACTATTAGTGTGTAGGGTTTAATGTCTGATTTAAGCTTTAGAAGTGTTTCTTTTACATATAAGGGTGTCCTTGTATTTGGGATATAGATGTTCAGTATTGAGATTTCCTCTTGATGGATTTTTCCTGCAACTAATATGAAATGTCCTTCTTTGTCTCTTTTAATTGATTTTAGTTTGAAGTCTATTTTGTTGGATATTAGATTGTTTCTTAGGTCCATTTGATTGGAATATTTTTCCCAACCCTTTACTCTGAGATGATGTCTATCTTTGAGGTTGAGGTGTGTTTCTTGTATGCAGAAGGATGGATTCCATTTTCATATCCAGTCTGTTAGCCTGTGCCTTTTTATAGTTGTTGAGTTCATTTATATTAAGGGATATTAATGAGCAGTGACTATTATCTTCTGTTAATTCTGCAGGACCATTTAAAGGAGTTTAGGGGTAACAGTAACATAGAGTTCCACTCAGTGTTTCCAGAACATGGGCCTACAGTTACTTCTGCTTCAGAAAAGAGGCAAGGATCAGAAGACAGAGCAGCCACATCATGAAAATGGAGACATTAGTTCCCAAGACCTTTGGGGCTTGTGTGGGAGAGGTGAGGGCAAGAGGGCAAAGAAGAGAAGAGTGGAGTTGGGAAACAGAGACCATATGAGGTCCCTGCTAGCAAGGTCCCAACACTCACCAGATTGCAGACATGCTGCTGGAATATGATCCAAGCCACGGTGTGGTTCTTTTCAGGAAATGAGACCAGAAGAGCCATCAGGTGAGGGGTTCCTGGTGTGGTCTGGAGTCAGGAGAGAATCAGGGCAATAATAATTTCTATACCCTGGGTCATATGTGGGGAGGAGGTGGTGGCAGATGAAATGATTCTCAGCTGTGGGACAGCACAGGGAGCATAATGCCCAGAGCCACAGTGAGTTGGTCTGGTAGTGTCGCTTCATTTTGGAAAGCCTGTAGAAACGCATGGTGTCACTGACATAGCCTAGCAAGCAGTGACATGCACTAAAGCAATGCAGACCAGCGTTTGAAGCCAGAAGGATCCATCCCCTGTCAGAAAAGCTGCAGATGTGAATTCCAAGCCACTGGGTCGGATCTGGAACAACCTCAGTGCGCACTATGGACCCGCAGAGGGTAGCTGGGTGCTGGGGAAGAAAGGTGTAAAGAAAGCCCCCCTCCTGAAGGCTGTGAAAAGATAGAACTGTGGGACGATGTCCACAGTCACAGATGCTGACTGTGTTAGGGACTGTGCTCTGCAGACACACTCCAGCGGGATTCCAGTGTCTGAAGTAAGGAATTGAGCATTAACAATACAGAGACTAATGGTAGGCAGAGCCAGTGCTTAAAGGATTAGCTTTGTGAAGGGATTTTGAGTCTAAGGAGAGACAAAGGCATTAAGTTTTGCAGTTGTATCCTGGTATCTTATTAACTTCAGAGAGCTCAGGAGTTAAGAGCACTTGTTCTTACTGAGAACTCAGGTTCAGTTCCTAGCACTAGCACCGTGGCTCACAACCTCTGTAACTCCAGTTCCAGAAGATCTGATGTCCTCTTCTGACCTCCAAGAGCATCAGGCACACACATGATGCACATGCATACATGCAAGCAAAATACTTGCACATTAAATTTAAATATATATATGTTTAAAGACAACTGACCAAAACCAACTTGGAAATGAAATTTGGTTTATATATCTTCATCACAGTCATTGAGGGAAAGCCAGGATAGGAACTCAACACAGGAACTGAAGACTATGTAGAAACAAGGCTGCACATCGGATCCACTGGAGAATCCTGGAAAGGGTTGGTGGCAGAGTCCTGAAGGTCTGCAGCTGGCTGTGAGAAGCTACAACTCTGTGAAGTTCCTAGCTCACCTTGAGAAACACTGCCCAGACTTAACAGTATGTAGCATTGGTTTCCAGGTGTTCATCACACCGTCCTCAGCAGCTGTTGAAACAGATATGAGTGTGTGCATCTCAAAAGTAAACTTTCATCTCCTTCCAAGTGTAGATTTACATTCTATAGGTATGAGTGGGAACCGGCTACACTTGTAATAAGCTCCTTGAAGGTGCTAGCCCCATCTGAGAGCAGCAAAGGCCTATGCCAGTGGTCTCAACCTGGGAGTCATGACCCCTTCCATGGGGGTTGCATATCAGATATTTATATATACAGTTATGAAGTAGCAACAAAAATAATTTTATGGTTGAGGGTCACTGTATTAAAGGATCTTAGCATTGGGAAAGTTGAGAACTACTGTCTTAGACTAATAAAACATGTTCCACCATTTGTAATTTTCTCCTTGCTACCAGGACACACTAGTCATATTGGCATGTCTTTATTCTACCCTAAATTGAGTGCATTTCCTATGTCCAGTCTTTTATTTTCCTCTCCCAGTCCAGATGTATTGTGGCATGTAAGATAAGTTCAAATTCTCTGTAACTATTTTCATATGAAATATCAGTTCACTACATCTTACGTAAGTATAAGTAAAGACAACATGATATGATGAGTACTTGAATGCCTATGTTTCATTCATATTATTGCTGTTGTTGTTTGTTTGTTTGAGACAAGATTTTTCTTTGTAGCCCTGGCTCTTCTGGAACTTGCTCTGTAGATCAGGCTGGTCTCTAACTCAGAAATCTGCCTCTCATGTGCTGTGATTAACTGTGTGCCCCATTACTGCCTGGATTCTCACTTCCCACCCCAACCCCCAAGCAGTAATACTTGTGAGTTTATAACACCTACTCCTCTACTCCTAGAAATAAACAGCAATTTGCTCCTCAGAGCCTTCCGGGGAGCCATGAGGCTTCATTGGACTTCCTGCTAGGGCTCTGGGTACTGACCAGGGGTCAGCTAGGAACCAACAAGGCTTCTCGTGCACTGACAGGGTTAAAGAGCTGTTTTTCTTTTGTTTTGTGTGTTTGTAATTTTTATTCACCAGAGAACAGAAAATTTCTGTCTTGGATATCTGGGGAAATGTGTTTTATCTCTTAGAAACCAAAAAGGAAAGTCCAAATAAAACTTGGCTTGTTTGTGCTCTCATTTTGTTATGAAATCAAAACAGTAGCTCACAACTGTCTTCAGCAGTGGTAACATTTAAAAATTATCTTTACACTAGTCTGTTACATTTCTAATGTGTATAACTGATCGTGTGTATGTTCATCAGCATTTATCCTTTGGAGAAGTAGATGTTACTGTCATAGTATGAAGTAGCAGTAAGGAAAGTTGGGGAGATGTTTCTGATCTATGTCTTCAAATCCCTAGCCCCACTTTTGTCTGGGGTACCTCTCTGGCTTCATAGTCTATTTCTTTCCCATTGTTTACCCCCTTCTGCTTTCACTGGCCCCTTTGTGGTCCCTAAAGCTACAAGTGACATTCTGAAAGAGATTTTCCTGACTAAAGTATCACACATTCATTTAAAAAAAATACATGCCGTATCCCACTGTCCCCCTTCATTAACATTTTTCCTCTCTGGCACTTAACTTCTGACATATAAGAGTGAATAAGTGTGTTTGTATATGTGTGTGTGTGTTCACACTAAAATGTAGGTAATAATGGCACAGATTTTTATCTGTTCTATATATTGCTAAAAGTGTCTTGTACATACACATAGTATATTCTTTGTTACATTCTGCTGGGTGAATTAATGACTATCTTCATGTGCATTTCTGTGGCTGCTAACTGCTGTATACTCCACAGGCTGGTATTTTTTGCTTTTATTATTACTGCTGAACTGAGTGAGTAGCCATCTGTCTTGTGTTCTCTTTGGAAAAGAGCTGCAGAGGAAACAATTACTGCCTTTCCCCTATTTTCCATTTAGAGAGCAGAGTCTGTCTAGTGAGCTCCAGTTAACCTGCTCCTGCCTAGCCTTGCAAAGAGTAGGACCAACAGCTGTTGTGTGTGTCCTTATAAGTCACTTTAAATCAGTGGCTTCCTGATTTAACCAAATTTACTGGTACTGTTGGGTCAGGCACTTAAAAATGGCGAAATAGCAAGTTTTATGTTATATATATAATATATGTCATATATAACACACACACATATATATATATACATATATATATATAAAATGTTTGATTGTTTGTTTGTTGTATGTTTTTTGTTTGCTTTTCAAGGCAGGGTTTCTCTGTATAACAGTGCTAGCTGTCCTGTAGACCAGGCTGGCCTTGAACTCACAGAGACTGCCTGCCTCTGCTCCCTAGTGCTAGGATTAAAGGAATGAGCCACCACTGCCCAGCATGTTCTATATATTTTACCACCACTGATGAAGGTGGGGTACTAATTTCTCAAAGTACAGTTCTGCCAGCAGTGGTCCTACACCCTAGGTGATAGAAAAGGTTGGAGATGTAGCCCAATGTAAAGTACTTACCTGGTATGGCCAAGGACCTGGGTTGAATCCCCAGTAGGGCACAAAACAAAGAGAAGGGGATGGGTGGGAAGGAAGGAAGGACAGGCAAACAAGATTAGTGTTTTCAAGCAGGGTGTGGTGTTGCACTCCTGTAATCTCAACACTTGGAGGCTGAGGCAGAAGGAAGTTAGAGGCCAGCCTGTGCTACATAGTGAGCTTCCCATGTTGAATCACTTCTTAATTCATTTAATGAGGGCACATTATCCTGATGCCAAACCAGTAAAAGATACCAAAAAAAAGAAAAAAAAAAAAAAAACTACAGCCTCACATCCCTTATACATATGGGTTCAGGATTATACAAGACGAGCAGGGGAGGGAGGAAACAATGATCGCAATTAAAGCCACCTTCTCTTACTCCTCACCATTCCAGTCTGCAAGGCTCTGAGACTCCCAGGCAGGCTTTTCATCCTCTAGCGAATGCACATCTACCCATAGAGCTGTGAAGGCACTAATACACAAAAGAAGCTTTTGGCCCTCCCTCTCTGTTTCCAGAGCACCCAGGAGTGTCAGAACCCAGCAGATCCATCACTTACACCTTACTGCCTGCTTTCCTGCTCACTGGTGCTTCCCAGATGCTCCCTTCCTGGGCTCTTCTGCTCTCTGCTGGTGCTCACAAGGCCTGCACTGGACCTGCTGTCTCATGTCATAGCCTCACATGTGGTGACTCCCCTTTTCTCCCACTCCTGCCAAACTTTGTGGATGTGTCTGCTTTTAATTCTGCTTAACCATTAATTGGTCAAATTATTCATACATAAGGCAAAAGCTTCTGACCAAAATGTATTTCTTAAAAGTATTCTTTTTTAAATATTTATTTATTTATTATGTATACAATATTCTCTCTGCATGTATGCCTGAAGGCCAGAAGAGGGCACCAGACCTCATTACAGATGGTTGTGAGCCACCATGTGGTTGCAGGGAACTCAGGACCTTTGGAAAAGCAGGCAATGCTCTTAACTACTGAGCCATCTCTCCAGCCCCTCTTAAAAGTATTCTTTCAAGAAGGTATCCAGAGGTGTCCTGCTCCTGTTCTAAGGCCATCCACCCAAAGGGGTCAGACTCTGGCCTCCAGGCAGGTATGAGGATTCCTGCGGAGGGGTGTGGGCTCCTTCAGATTGTGCTGCCAGGTTCCCTGTGTGATATTCCATCCCGCCCTGCCCCCACCTTGGCCCTTTTGTCTGGGCGGCGACCCTGGGCTGCCTGGAATCCCTGATCCTGTGCACTGACATTCCATCTGAACTGGACACCAAGCGCCTCCGGGCGCCTTTTGAATGAAGAGATGGGCAGGCGCCAATGCAGGAGCTCCTCCAACACCATGAAAGGCAACAGGACATCACCACAATCCAGACATCCCGAAACAAGAATTGAACACCCTACCCCAGAAGATATAGAAGAAACCAACATTAAACAGTACTTTATGAAAATAATAGAGGACCTTAAACAGGAGGTAAAAAACTGCCATAAAGAAATGGAGATAACAAACAAAAAGGTAGACGAAATAAATAAATCTCTCAAAGATACCCAAGAAAAACAAGAAAAACAATAAAAACCAATCAAACAGGTAAGGGAAACAGTACAAGACCTGATAAATGAAATGGAGGTATTGAAGAAAACACAATCTGAGGGAACACTGGAAATGGAAACTCTGAGTAAACGAACAAAAACTTCAGAGACAAGTATTTCCAACCGAATACAAGAGATGGAAGAAAGAATCTCGGACTCTGAAGATACTATAGAGGAAATAAATTCACAGATTAAAGAACTAAACAAATCTAACAAATTCTTAACACAAAACATTCAGGAAATCTGGGACACCATGAAAAGACCAAACCTAAGAATAATTGGGGTAGAAGAAGGAGAAAATTACAACTCAAAGGCCCAGAAAACATATTCAACAAAATTATAGAAGAAAACTTCCCCAACCTAAAGAAGGATGTTCCTAGGAAGGTACAAGAAGCCTACAGAACACCAAATAGACTGGATCAAAAGAAAGCATCCCCACGCCATATAATAATCAAAACACAAAACATACAGAATAAAGAACAGATATTAAGAGCTGCAAAGGAAAAAGGTCAAGTAACATATAAAGGGAAACCTATCAGAATTACACCTGATTTCTCAATGGAAACCATGAAAGCCAGAAGAGCTTGGATAGATGTGCTACAGACACTAAGGGAACATGGATACAAGCCTAGACTATTATACCCAGCAAAGCTTGCATTCACCATTGATGGAGAAAACAAGATATTCCAGGACAAAAACAGATTTAAACAATACGTAGCCACAAATCCAGCCTTGCAGAAAGTAATAGAAGGAAAATCACAAACCAAGGAGTCCAACAATGCCCCCAATAACTCAGGCATCTAGCGACCCTTCACCAGGACAACTAGAAGAAGGGAAACACACAAACTCTACTACAAAAAATGACCGAAGTTAACAACCACTGGTCATTAATATCACTTAATATCAATGGACTCAATTCACCTATAAAAAGGCACAGGCTAAGAGACTGGATACGAAAACAGGATCCAACATTTTGCTGTTTACAAAAAACACACCTCAACCACAAAGACAGACACCTACTCAGAGTAAAGGGTTGGGAAAAGGTTTATCAAGCAAATGGCCCTAAGAAACAAGCAGGTGTGGCCATACTAATTTCCAACAAAGTTGACTTCAAACTAAAATCAATCAGAAGAGATAGAAAGGGACACTTTATACTCATAACAGGAAAAATCCATCAGAATGAAGTCTCAATCCTGAATATCTATGCCCCTAATATAAAAGCTCCCACTTATGTAAAAGAAACACTTCTAGAACTCAAGGCAGTCATCAAACCACACACACTAATAGTTGGAGACTTCAACACTCCTCTCTCACCAATGGACAGGTCAATCAGACAGAAACCTAACAGAGAATTGAAAGACTTAATGGAGGTAATGAACCAAATGGACTTAACAGACATCTATAGAACATTCCACCCAAATAGGAAAGAATATACCTTCTTCTCTTCGGCTCATGGAACCTTTTCGAAAATTGACCATATACTTGGTAACAAAGCAAACTTCCACACTTACAAAAAAATATTAGTAACCACCTGCGTCTTATCGGATCACCATGGATTAAAATTAGAATTCAACAACAATGCTACCCCCAGAAAGCCCACAAACTCATGGAAACTGAACAGTCAACTACTGATCCACACCTGGGTCAAGGAAGAAATAAAGAAAGAAATTAAAGTCTTTCTTGAATTTAATGAAAACAAAGACACAACATACTCAAACCTATGGGACACAATGAAAGCAGTGCTAAGAGGAAAGTTCATAGCACTAAGTGCCCACTTAAAGAAAACGGAGAAAGCACTCATTGGTGACTTAACAGCACACCTGAAAGCTCTGAAAAAAAAAAGAAGCAGACTCACCTAGGAGAAGTAGAAGACTGGAAATAATCAAACTGAGGGCAGAAATCAACAAAATAGAAACACAGAAAACAATCCAAAGAATCAATGAAACAAGAAGCTGGTTCTTGGAGAAAATCAACAAGATTGACAAACCCTTAGCCAAACTAATCAAACGGCAGAGGGAGAACACACAAATTGATAAGATCAGAAATGAAAAGGGGGACATAACCACAGACACAGAGGAAATTCAGAGAATCATTAGATCTTACTACAAAAGCCTGTATGCCACAAAATTGGAAAATGTAAAAGAAATGGACAGTTTTTTAGATAAATACCATATACCAAAGTTAAACCAGGACCAGGTAAATGCTCTAAATCATCCTGTTAGTCGCGAAGAATTAGAAACTGTTATCAGAAACCTCCCTACCAAAAAGAGCCCAGGACCAGATGGTTTCAATGCGGAATTCTACCAGAACTTCCAAGAAGACCTAATACCTATACTCCTTAAGGTATTTCATAATATAGAAACACAAGAGTCACTGCCAAATTCCTTCTATGAAGCTACAGTTACCCTGATACCTAAACCACACAAAGACTCAACCAAGAAAGAGAATTACAGGCCAATCTCACTCATGAACATTGACGCAAAAATTCTCAATAAAATACTGGCAAACAGAATCCAAGAACACATTAGAAAAATTATCCATTACGATCAAGTAGGCTTCATCCCAGAGATGCAGGGCTGGTTCAACATACGAAAATCTATCAATGTAATCCATCATATAAATAAACTGAAGGAAAAAAACCATATGGTCATCTCATTAGATGCTGAAAAAGCATTTGACAAAATTCAGCACCCTTTTATGATAAAGGTCTTGGAGAGATTAGGGATACAAGGGTCATTCCTAAATATAATAAAAGCTATTTACAGCAAGCCGACAGCTAACATCAAATTAAATGGAGAGAAACTCAAGGCTATCCCACTAAATTCAGGAACACGACAAGGCTGTCCACTCTATCCTTATCTCTTCAATATAGTGCTTGAAGTTCTAGCAATAGCAATAAGACAACATAAGGGAATCAAGGGGATTCAATTTGGAAAGGAAGAAGTTAAACTTTCATTATTTGCAGATGATATGATAGTATACATAAGCGACCCTAAAAACTCCACCAAAGAACTCCTACAGCTGATAAACTCCTTCAGTAACGTGGCAGGTTACAAGATCAACTCCAAAAAATCAGTCGCCCTCCTATACACAAAGGATAAGGAAGCAGAGAGGAAAATCAGAGAAGTATCACCTTTCACAATAGCCACAAATAGCATAAGATATCTGGGAGTATCTCTAACCAAGGAAGTGAAGGATTTATTTGACAAGAACTTTAAGTCTTTGAAGAAAGAAATTGAAGAGGATACCAGAAAATGGAAGGATCTCCCCTGCTCGTGGATTGGGAGGATCAACATAGTAAAAATGGCAATTCTACCAAAAGCAATCTATAGATTCAATGCAATCCCAATCAAGGTCCCATTAAAATTCTTCACAGAGATTGAGAGGACAATAATCAACTTTATATGGAAAAACAAGAAACCCAGGATAGCCAAAAAAATCTTATACAATAAAGGTACTTCTGGAGGCATTACCATCCCTGACTTCAAACTCTATTACAGAGCTACAGTATTGAAAACAGCTTGGTATTGGCATAAAAACAGAGAAGTTGACCAATGGAATCGTATAGAAGACCCAGATCTTAAACCACAAACCTACGAACACCTGATTTTTGATAAAGGAGCCAAAAGTACACAATGGAAGAAAGAGGGCATCTTCAACAAATGGTGCCGGCATAACTGGATGTCAACCTGTAGAAGAATGAAAGTAGATCCATATCTATCACCATGCACAAAACTCAAGTCCAAATGGATTAAAGACCTCAATATTAATCTGAACACATTGAGCTTGATAGAGGAGAAAGTGGGAAGTACTCTACAACAAATGGGCACAGGGAACCGTTTCCTACGCATAACCCCAGCTGCACAGACATTAAGCGCAACATTGAATAAATGGGACCTCCTGAAGTTGAGCAGCTTCTGTAAAGCAAAGGACATTGTCACTAAGACACAAAGGCAGCCTACTGACTGGGAAAAGATCTTCACCAACCCTGCAACTGACAAAGGTCTGATCTCTAAAATATATAAGGATCTCAAGAGACTAGACGGTAAAATGCCAATTAACCCAATTAAAAAATGGGGCGCTGAACTGAACAGAGAATTCTCAACAGAAGAAGTTCAAATGGCCAAAAGATACTTAAGGTCATGCTCAACCTCCCTAGCTATCAGGGAAATGTAAATCAAAACAACTTTGAGATATCATCTTACACCTGTCAGATTGGCTAAAATCCAAAACACCAATAATAACCTTTGCTGGAGAGGTTGTGGGGTAAGGGGTACACTCATCCATTGCTGGTGGGAATGCACACTTGTGCAACCACTTTGGAAAGCAGTGTGGCGGTTTCTCAGGAAATTCGGGATCAACCTACCCCAGGACCCAGCAATTCCACTATTGGGAATCTACCCAAGAGATGCCCAATCATACTACAAAAGCATATGCTCATCTATGTTCATAGCAGCATTATTTGTAATAGCCAGATCCTGGAAACAACCTAGATGCCCTTCAGTGGAAGAATGGATGAAGAAACTGTGGAATATATACATGCTAGAATACTACTCAGCGGTAAAAAACAATGACATCTTGAATTTTGCAGGCAAATGGATGGAAATAGAAAACACTATTCTGAGTGAGGTAACCCAGACCCAAAAAGATGAACATGGGATGTACTCACTCATAATCGGTTTCTAGCCATAATTAAAGGACATCGAGCCTATAAATTTGGGATCCTTGAGAAGGTAATAAGAAGGTGAACTCCCAAAAAAAGATATAGTAATCCTCCTGGATATTGGAAGTAGACACGATCGCCAGGCAAAATTGGGAACTTGAGGGTTGGGCGAGACTGGGCCAAGGGAAGATGGGGAGAGAAAAGTGTGAAGGGGAGAATGGGGGGAGCTCGGAGGAATGGGATGCTTGGGATACAGGAAGGGTGGATATGGGAGCAGGGAAGCATATATCTTAATTTAAGGAGCCACCTGACGGTTGTCAAGAGACTTGACCCTAGAGGGGTTCCCAGGTTTCCAGGGAGACGCCCCCAGTTAGTTCCTTGGGCTGCTGAGGAGAGGGAGCCTGAAAAGGCCAGCTCCTATAGCCATACTGATGAATTTCTTGCATATCACCATAGAACCTCCACCTGACGATAGATGAAGAAAATGACAGAGCCTCACATTGGAGCACCGGACTGAGCTCCCAAGGTCCTGAGGAGGAGCAGAAGGAGAGAGAGAGAACATGAGAAAGAAAGTCAGGACCGTGAGGGAACCTCCATCTGGCGATAGATGAAGAAAATGACTGAGCCCCACATTGGAGCACTGGACTGAGCTCCCAAGGTCCTGATGAGGAGCAGAAGGAGAGAGAACATGAGAAAGAAAGTCAGGAACGTGAGGGGTGCGTTCACTCATGGAGACGGTAGGACAGAACTAATGGGAGATCACCAACTCCAGTTGGAATGGGACTGATTGATCATGCGACCAAACCCGTCTCTCTGAATGTGGCCAACAGCGGGGGCTGACTGAGAAGCAAAGGACAATGGCGCTGGGCTCTGATTCTTCTGCATGGACGGGCTCTGTGGGAGCCTTCTCAGCTTGGTCGATCACCTTCCTGGACCTGGGGGGAGTTGGGAGGACCTTGGTCTTAGCATAGAGTAGGGAACCCTGATGGCTCCTTGGCCTCGAGAGGGAGAGAGGGGAGGCATGGGTGGAGGGGAGGGGAGGGAAGGGGGAGAAGGAGGGGAGGGAAGGGGGAGAAGGAGGGGAGGGAAGTGGGAGGAGGAGGGGAGGAGATGGAAATTTTTAAATATAAAAAAATAAACCATGAGAAAAAAAACAAATAAAATAAAATAAAATAAAATCTTCCAAGAAACAACAACAACAAAAAAAGAGAAGGTATCCAATTTTTGCTCTGCTGCTTCATATATGCTAGAGTGATCTGAAAAAGGAACCACAATTGAGAAAATCCCTCCAGAAGATCTGGCTATAGGGCATTTTCTTAATTAGTGATTGATTGGGGAGGGCCCAGCCCATTGCAGGTGGTGCCATCACTGGATGGTGGTCCTGAGTTCTAGAAAAAAGCAGATTGGCCAGACTATGGTGGTGAAAGACCTGGATAAATCCAGACCCATCTAGCAGAAAAAAATAGAGCCAAAAATCTAAGCAGGGAGAGAAGAATAAAAAATCTAGGTTAGCCAGTTCAGTGACTCTGTTTCAGGAACTAGCTGGCCATAAAGTTAGATTATAATCTTGAGAATAATCTTGAGAAACAGGAGTCACCCCCTTGTGATTATCACTGGTAATTTCAGAATTTTCCAATGACACCCTCCCTACCACCTTTGGGTTGTGGTTTCTTGCTCTAAATACTCCCTCTCCCAGCTACTTGGGGTTGAACTCCTCCCTTGCGTGGGATATGAGTCTCGGCCCCAGACTGGTTCCTGTCAATAAACCTCATGTGATTGCAGCAAGGATGATCTCTCATGATTTCTTGGGGGGTCGTGTTATCCTGAGACTTGAGTGAGAGTCTCCCAACTCTGGGAGTCTTTCAGTGACATTCACTTTTAATCCCAGCACTCAGGAGGCAGAGGCAGGCAAATCTCTTGAGTTTGAGACCAGCCTAGTCTACAGAGCTAGTGCCAGGACAGCTAGAGCTATAAAGAGAAATCCTGTCTCAGGCAATAAATAAATAAATAAGAAAGAAAGAAAGAAAGAAAGAAAGAAAGAAAGAAAGAAAGAAAGAAAGAAAGAAAGAAAGAAAGAAAGCAGGCTGAACAAACCACGAGGAACAAGCCAGTAAACAACACCCCTCCATGGCTTTTGCATCAGATCCTGCCTCTAGGTTCCTGCCCTGTTTGAATTCCTGTCCTGGCTTCCTTCAGTAATGGCTATGATGTGGAAGTGCATGCAAAAATAACCCTTTCTTCTCCAACTTGCTTTGGTGTTTGATCCCAGCAACAGAAGCCCTAAGACACTAAGACACAAAAAGGCTCAGCAGTGGAGACATGAAGGTCCCTGTGGGGTCTCTAAAAACATTCCCCAGATCCCTTTGGAAGAATGTGTCATTTCAAGTCAGGGGTGGGAACATTCAAAGTGGGTCTGGAACATGATATCAGACAGGAAGGAAGCTGTGAACAATTACTAATCACATTTTGAAGGAACTCAGGAGCCACTGCAAAGGTCCCTCCTAATCAAAGATGGGAACATTTGAGCACTAACAGATAATGAAAGGGTTACATGTGATGTAGGTGCTCCTTACAGTGCTTTTAAATAGAAGATCAACTGGGAGGTTGTGAGGACCTGTGTGTGTGTGTATGTGTGTGTGTGCGCACACGCACACATGCATGTGCATGGACGCGTGTGCATACATGCATGTGTGCATGCATATGTGTGTGTTTATTCATGCAAACATTCATCCCATGATCCTGTTAATCCTGAACCTAAGGACAACCAAATGATGTGGGAAAGAATGCCACCATCTTGCAATCTATATTAAATAAGAGGTAGAAAACAGTTACCTTTGCTACTCACAAAGGAAAGGTGGGTGAGGAGCTTTGAAGGGTCACCTGGGCAGGTAGTACCCTCTGGTCAACTCACTAAGTGACAGCATCACTACTGACAAAATTGACATTTGGGTCTTGTGGTGGGGTAGGAAGGAGGCTTAGTGTTTTGAGACAAAGTCTTACTCTTGTCTTCAACACATGTAGCAGAGAATTACCTCAAACTCTGATCCTTGAGCCTCTGCCTCCCAAGATTGGGATCACAGACAAGTGCCACCATGCCCCCAAACACCCAGGTCTCTGTGATGCAATGTGAAGCACAGACAGCCATGCTTACCAAACAAAACAAACCTCCACTTCAACTGTCTCTCTTTAAGAGATAGAGAAGTAATACTGCCACGCTCTATGACTAGACAGCTGTGGAAAGTTCCTGCTAGAATTTACTGATAAATATTATACTGTAATTCATCTTTCTTTTTTCTCTTTCTTTCCTTCTTTCTTTCATTCTTTCTTTCTCTCTTTCTTTCTTTCTTTCTTTCTTTCTTTCTTTCTTTCATGAAGCAGGGTTTCTCTGTGTAACAAACAGCTCTAGCTCTCCTGGAACTAGCTCTGTAGTTCAGGCTGACTTTGAACTCACAGAGATCCACCTACCTCTGCCTCCCAAGTGTTGGGATTAAAGGGGTGTGCCGCCGCCACCTGGCTAAATTTCATTTTTTAATCAGCAAAGCAAATATATTTTGAAATAGCACCAAGCATATACCTTAGTCATCTCTCTTACACAGGAGTAGCTTGTAAGCTTTACATATATTGTATTTTCAAATTGAGCTAACTTCAGTTTTCTGAGACAGCTGAATATTTGTCTGTTTGGTTTGCTTGTTTCTCTAAGATAGAGTAGCCCAGGCACATCATGAACTCACTATGAAACCCCAGCTGGCATTGAATTTGAAATCCTCCTGCCTCAACCTTGCAAGTACTGTTTCACCACACCCAACTTTTATAAATTGATTTGTATTTTGTATATATAACTGAAAACTTACAGATTTGTGCCAGAAGCAAAGACCTGTATTTTGAGATCTGCATTTTGTTTACAGCCATCTTAAACTCACAAGTTAAGAAAAATATTTACCTCTATCCCCTCTGCAGGGTCTAGGAAATCAACCTGGCATCTTATCTCCAAGTAGAGACCTGCAAGCACCAGGCTCCAGAATCTATTAGCATTTTCCTTTGTTAGTCAACAATCACAGATCCTTAGTATTTACTTATCAGCTAGGGACATCTCCGGACCTGAATTCCAGCAGACTGGAGTTTTCTGACACCCTTCCCTCCCCCTTGACACCCTTCCCTTCTCCCCCTTGCCCATTTTCTATATAACAGCTTCTGAGGAAATATTAAATGGGACAGCTTAATTAGAAATCCTGTCTTGCTGTCATTTCTCATGTCTTTTGTCCCTTCATTCCTCTCCCCTGGGTTTATCAGGGATCACCCATTCACATCCAGCTGGATGGGATAGATTTGTCCTTTCTTCGTGGGGGATAGAGGTAGGGAGACAGTGTCTTGCTGTATAGCTGCTCTGAAACTCACTATGTAGCCCAGGCTGATCTCAAACTTCTGTTGATCTGCCCAGCTTTCCCTCCTGAGTGCTGGGATTACAGACCTGCACCACACACTCAGTTGCTTGCAAGTGTTTTCTGAGAAAACATTGCATTTTCTCTCTGAAATATGTATCTCTCTTTTCTAGAACATTGCTTTAGGTTATATGCAAGAACTGCTTCCTCATCTCTAAGGTCTACCAGAAACACTGACTTGAAGAGGATCAATGGATTTTGTACCAAGCCACAAGAAAGATCCAAAGCTCCAACCCATAAGTTTTTATCGCTTTATCCATTAATGGAATAGACAGGCCCCATTCCCACCCCTTGGAATTATTTGGCATCAAAAGAAACTGAAGAGGTCGGCCAGTGTGTCCTCCACCATGTTTAGTCTTGTAGCATTGCCTTTCTTACTGTGCATGTGCTGTATTCACAGTGTGCAATGGTGTGTGTGTGTGTGTGTGTATGTGTGTGTGTGAGCGTGTCTGTGAGTGTATGTGTGGGGGCATACCTTCTCTCCCTTGTCATTGGTTCCTAGATCCTCTCAGACCCAAAATACTACCTGGTGAGTCACTCTGGGAAATTCTTCCCTGGGCTTGGGCAACTGATTGTCTTGTTGATGCTTCTGAGCAGGCCCCACTTCTCTTGTCTTTCATTACTATCATTATCTGAGGAGTTCACACATACATCTGTGTTTTGATCTAATTCAGCCACCTATGTCCTTCCCTCCAATTTCTTTTTCTTTTTTTATTTAAAAATTCTGTTTATTTATCTTACTATTATGGTTGGGGATGAAACTTAGGGCCTCACATATACTAGGCAAGTGCTCTGCCACTGTACTAGATCCCAGCACTGAGGATCACTAATTACAGAAAACAAATCATGTCAAGAGGATTGGTCCATGGACTCCAGTGTGAGCAGTTGTGAAACTCAACATAAACAGTGCACAAGCCAGCCTTCTCTTTCAAAGTGTGGCCTGGATACAAAACTCTGAAACCTAGAACTAAGAATGTCCATTCAAACCCGCATTGAAAACTTAAGAAAGCTGTTTACCCTATTTGCAGACTCAAACCCAGAAACTCATTAGAAAAAGCAGTTCAGGGCCTCACTCCAGACCAACCTAATCAGAATTTGTCTTTCTCAAAGTTGCTAGGTTTTATTCTTAAAGACTTTAGCTGGGCAGCTGCTGCAGAACACGTGTGACCAGGGCGGCGGGTGAACAGGTGGTGCAGTGGCGGGTTAACAGCAGACACAGAAAATAGACATAAAGCTTTATTAAAGGAGATGGAGAGAGAGAGAAAGAGAGAGAGAGAGAGAGAGAGGGAGAGAGAGAGAGAGGGGGGGGGAGAGAGAGAGAGAGAGAGGAAGAGAGAGGGGGGCGCATGTGCACACGCAAAATGGGGGCAGTGAAAAGAGAGAGGGAAGAGAGAAGATTCAGGATGACTCCAAGAGACCAGAGGTCGCTGGGAGTGGGTGTGGAAAGGGGCGGGGACCAAAAGAATAATATTCCCGGGTATTTCTTACAATAAAAAGCAAAAATTAGACATCACAGTTTGAAGGAATTGGGACGGCGAATTCTCAAGACGGCTTCCGGCTGATTGTGGGCGTCGTCTTTGGGGGGGGGAAACACGAGAGAAGGCTGGGTGCCGGTCACATCCTGGCATAGCTGGTCTCTTTGCTTCTGACCGGTGTCTGTGGCATGGAAATGTCTGGTGTCTCTAAGGTTTTGGCAGAACAAAGAACAAAGTTAAATTAAGGAAAAAAAATTTTTTGGACCAGGGAATTAAGCGGGTATCTGACCTGTTTAAGATGGATTCCTTAATTTGGCTCCCTGGAACTCACAAGAACTCCTTGGGTTTGTGAAAACAGAAGTTTTAAGAGATAAATTTGTTTTGAAATTTGTTTGGTGAGGTGACCTGGTAAAACCTCAACCTGGTAAAACCTCTCAGCTGTCAAACTGTCAGAGATCTTTGAGAAGGATAAGATTTTACTTGAGTTACCGATTAAAAATGACAGAGAACTTACTTGGTTGGCATCCAGAGCTACTCTTTTTGGGTCCTCCATGGTCGCTGAAGGTTGTGCTTGACCTTTTTTATTTAGCGCAGTCCTGCCAGGTTCCAGAAGACTCTGTGGGCTAAGAAATCTGTAGGAAGACAGGCCTACCTTGACCTGAGCAGCTAGGCTGTCAATTCCAGTGATCCTGTCCACGTCTAGAGGTCTTTGGATAAAAGGCAGTTTTGCCCAATGGTCAGCGCTCGGCAGTCACGGTGAACTGTAGAAGGACGTTGTTCTGTGCGCGTCTGTCTTTGGAGGGAGCAGAGAGCTGCTGCTAGGAGCCAACCTGTCTCTTTTTGTTATGAAAAGGTTTTAATAATTAAATATTTAAATATCACATTCCCCAGATCTCTGAACAATTGAGGGCTGGATTAAATACAGCTGTAGTATACTGGCTCTTAACAGGTAAGATCCAGACCTGTAAAAAGGTAGAAAGAAGAAACTGCTGGCAATGGAAGGTTAATGCCAGAACTGAAAATGGTAGAGAACAGCTTAAGGCATTTTTGTAAGAGACTTAAAAGTACATACCAGCTTAAAATATGAGACTTAGGATTTTGTAATCTGAAATGAGATGTAATGAACAATTATTATACAGAGTGAACAGGAATTGGGCAACGTGGATGACTCTGATGGGCCCTATCAGAGACATACCATTTGTACAAAACACATGTAGCAGAGTTAACAGGAGAATTTTAGTGAAGACCTGGTGAAGAGGTGAAATTGGGAGAGCTTGGTCACCTGACCTGGCTCTCAGCCAAGATGGCGGCAACCATGTGTTGGGGGAGGGGGGGGAGTTACAATTTTTGAGCCGTAAGGACATCAAGTTTAATGAGAGGGACCTAAAGGCATGATCTGCTCTGTTGCTGAGCCGCCATGACATAACAGAAGCCGCAGAGGGGAGGGGCAAAAGGCTGAAACCGGGGAAAAAAAAAAAAAACTGCACCACGCCACTGCTGGAATTAAAAAAAGCCGGCTGGAAGTTTAAAAGCCGGAGAGCCGGTTGCTATCCAGAGCCAAAATCGTGAAAACCCGCGGGAAGCACCCAGGCCTATATCAGAACGTCTTCTGAAAGAAATATAGGCGGGATGCAGAGCCGTGCGAACACCCGGGTCCCGTGACCTGAGTGCTATGACCTAGCTGGATTCTGGCGACCCAGAACCCAGAGAGGCCAGAGGGAGCCACTCCGAGCGGCGGTTAACCGTTGAGAGAAGAAAAAAGTAAAGAAAAGAAGTGGAAAAAAAGATAAAACTGAGGACCCGGTCCTCAGTCGAATGCACCACACGGAAAGCGCGTGCAGTGCTAACGCGCGGGCAGACTGGGCCCCGGGACCAGTCCACAGGACCATGGCAAAGGAAGCAACCGTGGGGGGGGGGGGGGGGGGGGGGGGGGGGGGGGGGAGGGACACTCTCACCGAGTGAGCCGGGAAGCCGGTGGCGAGAGTGGAAAAGCAACCTGGTTCGGGGGTCACGTGGCACCAATTTTATTCTTAAAGACTTAGTAGCTGGGCAGCTGCGCATAGCTGCGCGGAGACCTGAAGAACACGTGTGACCAGGGCGGTGGGTGAACAGGCGGTACAGCGGCGGGTTAACGGCCGACACAGAAAATAGACATAAAGCTTTATTAAGAGAAAGAGAGAGAGAGGGAGGGAGGGAGGGAGGGAGAGAGAGGGGGGGCGTGTGTGCACACGCAAAATGGGGGCAGTGAAAAGAGAGAGGGAAGAGAGAAGATTCAGGATGACTCCAAGAGACCAGAGGTCGCTGGGAGTGGGCGTGGAAAGGGGCGGGGACCAAAAGAATAACACTAGGAGCTTTACCCCCAGATTCACAAGCCCTGAAATATCTCGTTCTTGGTTAGCTGGTGTGTCCTGTCTTGCTCTTCTAGGTACCATGGTACAACCACAACCCACTGTCTCCATACAGAATCATGGAGATAAATAGCTTCTCTCTCATTTCATTTTAATTACATTTATTCAGTTAGTGTCTTGGGGTGATGCTCATGACACAGCATCTGTGTAGAAGTCAGACACCTTACAGAAGTGTCTTCTGCCATATAGGCCCTGGGAATTGAATTCAGTTCATCAGGCATGGCTGCAAGCACCTTTACCTACTAAGCCATCTTGTATACTCAGCCTTTTCTTCAGACTCTTGCACATTATGCCTCTTTGCTTTTACCCAGGAAATTATCAGGGCATGTAGGTCATCATGACCTACATAATCTGCCCAGTCAGAGGGCAGATTAGAAAAGCTATATTCTAGATGCTTGCCAAACAGCCCAAGCTCCAGTCCATTGTCACTCAGTTTTAGCAAAGCCTTCATGACAAGATTAACATTAAGGGACCATTGTTTAAAGGATTATTTTGCTGGCTCAGGCAACCTCAAATCTGGTCCTGGTTCAAAACAGAGCCAAAAGCTAGAGTAGAGGCTAGATAAAAATACAAATTTGCTTGTATTGTTTGAAATAAAGCCTAAAGCTTCTTTTGCATTTGTTTGCTTTGAGACAGGGTCTCTCTCTGTAGCCCTGGCTTTCCTGGAACTTGATATAGGGAATAGGTTGACCTTGAGATCACAAAGATCCTCCTGCCTCTGCTTAAGTTAAAGGCCAGTGCCACTATTCTCAGAAAATGTAGGTTTTGTTATATGAAATGCACTTTTAGATGCATTAATAAAAATGAAAAGACTTTGAATTAATAACATAGTTCCTAACACCCGCCCCCATCAAAAATCAGAATATTCAGGGCTACAGAGATGGCTTAGTAGTTAAGGGCACTGGCTGCTCTTCCATAGAACAGAGGTTCAATTCCCAGAACCCAGGTGTGGCTTATAACTTTCTGTATCATAGAGATCCAAATCCAACACCCTTGTCTGGCCTCTGACTCAACATGTACATGGTTCACAAACATACTTTCACACAAACCACCCATGTGCATTAAGTTTAAATATGGGGGAGAAAACTGGATTTCACAAAGAATATTAACTTCTATGTTAGTTTTTTCTGAACTTTATTTTTGTTATACCTTGAGCTCTTAGCAGGACTTTTTGAGAGAAGAAGAATGAGTTCCAGGCTAGCCTGGACTATAAAGTAAGAAAGACCCAGACTCCAAAACTGAAAGAGTTGTGAACTCGGCCCAGCCTCCCCGGGGTGCTATGAGGTCATAGGTCCTAGCTGCTTTGTGTTTACAGATGTCACTGTACTTTTAAGTTGTGATGCTGCGGGTACAGAAAAAAAGAGCTAGTCATGTTTGCTGATTGTATTGCTAGGTTTGAGATGTTTAATGCTGCAAAATACAAGCTCCAGATGAAGGTCAGCTATTTAATGATTGCCCTGACAATGGCAGAATGCATCTATATGGTTATTGAGGGCAAGAAGGTAAGAGCCGGCTCCTCTCTGTCTCTGTGTGCTTTCCCAAAGACTTCTCCTCAGTTTAGTCTGAGAAGGGAAAGGTCTAAGAAAAAACCACTTTGTATCAATTTACTGACTGAATGCTCTTCTGAGTGGTGACCTCATTGTACCTCACAGCAGCTTTGCTAGGTAGATGCTACCCTGAGATGAGGAAACCATAGCTTAGGAAGCTTCAGCAGTGGGCTGATGAGGGGACTCAGCAGGCAGAGGTACTTGTGCACAGGCCGGATGACATGTGTTTAATCCCTGCATCCCACAAGATGGCAGGAGAAAATCAACTCCTAGGAATCAACTTCCACATGTACGTTGGAGTACATGTGTAGTGCCTGCACAGAGAGAGTAAAACAATACTTTTTTGTTTGTTTGTTTGTTTTGTTTTTTGGGTTTCTCTGTGTATCAGTCTTGGCTGTCCTGGAAATTGCTCTGTAGACCAGGCTGACCTCAAACTCACAGAGATCCACCTATCTCTGCCTCCCAAGTTCTGGGATTAAAGGTTATGTCTGACCACTTCCTGACAAAACAATTATTTTTAAAGCAAGTTTTGACAGCTTGCTCAAAGCTGTGCATCTCTCTAGTGACAGAAGTAATTTGAACCTAGACATAATTGACGTAAGAGTGAGATTGCTCCCCAGTCCTGAATGTTTGTTTATGCAGCAGCACCTGTTTAAAGTCAGTGGATGTGAGAGCCTGAGAGAGAGGCTTTTCCATCACCATGCTTTATAATGAAACTGAAGCTTAGAGATGCACCATGCATTTTCCAAAACTCACATAGTAAGTGGAGAGATAAAAACGTAGATTTAAAAAAATGTAAAAAGAAAACAAAACTTTAGATCTGATTTTTCATGTTACAAATGACCTATTAAACTACCTTGTGATTAAGATATGGTTACTTTGGGGGCTGGGGAGATGGCTCAGTGGTTAGGAACATTTGGTGATCCTGCAGAAGACCCAGGCTCAATTCCCAGTACCCACATAGCAGCTCACAACCAACTGTAACTCCAGTTCCAGGAGATCTGCTACCCTCCCTGGCCTTCACAGGTACCAGGCACACATGTGGTTACATGTACATACATGCAAATATTTATGCCCATAAAATAAAAATAAGTAAGATCTAAAGTGTGTGTATATATGTGTGTGCTTTCACATTCAAGAACACACCTTGACTATCATGTCTAATTCTGTGTCACAGTTTTCACTTAGAGATTCCTTTAGCTGTTGTTACAAAGTAAAAAAACTCTTCAGCCAGGTGGTAGTGCCTTTTAATCCCAGCACTCAGGAGACTCAGGCAGGTGGATCTCTGAGTTTAAGACCAGACTGGTTCCAGGACAGCCAGGCTACACAGAGAAACTCTATCTCAAAAAACCAAAAAAAAAGAAAAACAATTTATCCATGAACACGCTTGTCAACTGATCTCCTTATCCTGAGCAACTCCAGAGTAAAGAGGACATGAATTCTTGACTCTCTGTGCCTTGCAGTCACATGAGAATGCTAGCCATCTCAATCCAGCCTCACAGGAGCACAAAGGGGCAAGGATGCAGACCTGCGTGAAGTTTTTTAGAAATTAGCCTGGCCTACTTCTCTTTTCCTGTCTCTCCATTTGACCTCTCATTCATAATTCTCAGACTGAAACTTTCAGAAGCCTATGCATAGATATGTGGATTTCTAGAATTCTGAGAAATTCTTTTTTTTTAATATTTATTTATTTATTTATTATGTATACAATATTCTGTCTGTGTGTACATCTGCAGGCCAGAAGAGGGCACCGGACCCCATTACAGATGGTTGTGAGCCACCATGTGGTTGCTGGGAATTGAACTCAGGACCTTTGGAAGAGCAGACAGTGCTCTTAACCTCTGAGCCATCTCTCCAGCCCCCTGAGAAATTCTTGATGTTAAAAATCTCCAGAAGCAAATAATCCCCGTAGGGTGTCCTCCAGCACCTTCCAAGGGTATGTGCTAGAATGAAAACCTATAGAGCTAGAGGTCATTGGGAGAGATGAGTTAGTGACCATTATGCTTTGTCCTTATCATTGACATTCTTTTCCCATCCTTTCCTCCTCTCATCAGATGCTTCACATGTGCAATAACATGGGTGTCAGAAAATCCCAGTTTCTGTGGCTGCAAGATTCACAAACTTGACATAAAAATGGGTCAGATTTTATAAGCTTCATTGAAATTTAACAGTTCACACTGAGGGAAACCAGGAAAGTGATGTTTAAGGATAGATCATTCTAGAAGTCATCATTGATAATATTTTGGTAAAGCCTGGGATTCCCAAAGCTAAATGTTTTTGTCAAAAGAGAAGAAAGGTGCCAGAAAGCACACTCACAAGTTAGGGAAGGAGACATGAAAACAGGGAGATGGAGATGGAATTGTGGCTCCATTATAAATCAGAGTGAAGGATGGCCAGGCAGTGGTGGTGCACACCTTTAATTCCAGCACTTGAGAGGCAGAGGCAAGTTGATCTTTGTGATTTCGAGGCCAGCCTGGTCTACAGAGTGCCAAGACAGGCTCCAAAGCTACAGAAAAATCCTGTCTTGAAAAGCCAAAAAAAACCACAAAAAACAAAAAAAGAGAAAAAGAAAATAAAAGAGTGAAGGGTGTGGGGGGAAAGAGACAAGATTTGGAGAAAGAAGTCATATAGCAGAAAGGGAGAGGCATATACTTCTCTCCTTAGAGGGGTTGGACACTCAAGTCAGAATAGAAGGTGTGTACAGGACTCTACTGGGCCAAGTGCCCAAGCAGCTGACCACTTTTGGCCTGTGCTGTGGAGTCAGCCTGCTGATGTCTGCACAAGGGGAGAACATCTTCCCCAGCCTGGCGTCATCGTCTCTTCAATAGTTTTTTCCTTTCAGATGGTGAAAAGACGTGAGTCTTTAACAAGCTTGAACCTGGAAAGGAAAGCCAGTCTGAGAGAGGAGGTAGCTATGAAGGCCAAAACAAAGTAGAAGTATTTGTGCTGGATTTGGAAAACCTGGGAGTGAGGTTGCAGTAACAAGTGTGCACTGGAAAGAATGTGATATGACACATGCTTTGCACAGATTTATTCCACTTCCCTACTTCTGCTGTAGAGGAGCAAATACATTTTCTTAAAGAATGACTTGTCTGTGTTTTTGTTTCAGAGAGAGTGAAAAAGAAGAAACTAATTTCAAACTTAATATTAACTCTGTGGAGCATCTGGTACCCACCTAACTTCTACTCACAGACCAAGGTTGATGTATCCTTTGAGGCCTTAAGAGTGCGGGTGTTCTCTGTTCTTTATACCATGTCTGAAGGGACAAGAAGAGTAGCTGGGTACACTACCCAGATACATGTTGGGGAGCCAGCCTTCCAAATGCCAGGGTGCCTTTGGGGAGACTGGAAAGCAGCCGGACCACAAACTGTATTGTCTAGCATGCCAGTAGGCAGAGGCATTTAGAAGAGCTTTTGAGAATGCCTGACAAAGTCATGAAGAGTCTGCCCAAGAGTTTTGAGGTGTATACCATTCATGGAAGTGCTGGGGGCCAGCTTCCACCTCCTAATTCATGGCTTGGCTCCCAACCAGTCCCTTTCCTACGCCCAGGGAATTAAATTTTATACTTATGAAATTCCATCCCCATTCTCATTTGTTTATGTTGGAAAAATAAGTGCTTATACCCCTACCATGGTGTCTGGGACTCAGGTGGTTTTTGCTTTATAAGATTCCAGTGACTCTCACATGCCTTCCTAGTGCTACCAGAGGACACATCATTATAGCCACCCATTGCAATACTTCTCAGAGTTAATATTTGTGATTTTAAAAATGTCACATGCCAACTGAGCAGTGGTGGCACACACTTTTAATCTCAGCACTTGGGAGGCAGAGGCAGGTGGATCTCTGTGAGTTCAAGGCCAGCCTAATCTACAGTGTTGCCAATAGCTCCATGATCTAATGTTCTTGATGCTGTCTGTACACTGTACTTTTGCCTTTGTTTTATTTTAGATATAAATGCCTCTATTTTTGTCACTTTCAATTTTATTATCAAAAGAAGTTTTTTGTGCATTTTTAGGAAATTGATTTTTGCTGGGTGGCAGTGGCACACATTTAATCCCAGCACTTGGAAGGCAGAAATAGGTGGATCTCTGAGTTCAAGGTCAGAGCGAGTTCCAGGACAGCCAGGGCTTTGTTACACAAAGAAACCCTATCTCAGGAAAAAAAATAATTTTTCTTGAGTAATTTGGGACCCTTTTCCAAGCCCATGTTTTGAATATTGGTAAATCCTAATATAGAACTTCCTTTATATATCAATGTTGTTTTCACTGAAGAGCAGTGAAAAGTCTATATTAAAGTCTGTGATAAAGATACAACACTAACTTATGCAAATAATTTTTATTGTGTGTAATTCTCTATTCATACATACCATGACTATTCAACATATCATGACTATTTCTTTATGGGTTTAATTTAAGCTCTTTAATTTTTTCACATTAATTTTATCTTGGGGGGGATGTACCCATGCCACAGAATGAATTTTGAAGTCCAAGAACAACCTATAGGCATGTGTTCTGTCCTGTGCAGGTCCCAGGGATGCATTTTAAGTCATCAGACTTACCAGCAAGTACCTTAACCAACTGAGCCATCTCACCTATCCAAATTTAAATTTTTTGATCAGAATTTCAGATATGCCCCTTACTGATCTTGCACCTTGCAATGTAATCAAATGCACCAGCATCTTGACCATCATACTCTCTATAAGTATGTATGAGAATATATTTAAGATATATATTCAAATGTATATTTGAGATATATAAAATACATTTCTCAGAAGTTGTCAGGAAGATAAAATTTTGCCCATGTTGCTTTCAATGATAGTACTGTAGCATTATTTCTTAATCTCAGGGTTTTCATCTGCATGTTTTTCTATATTTTCTATAGAAGCCCCATGTGGACACAGTTAGTTTATGAATCTGAGGTGTTGGTGGCATAGAGATTAGCATAGCTGCCTTTTGGATAGTTTGTGGGGCTACCGCAAAATATTTCCAAAATATCAGAGTTTGGAGAATTATCACTAAAGTTTACTGACAGCAAGTAAGGAATGAAGTTATGGCATCATTCATTGCCCAGTAAATACCAAGTCTTCTAGAAAATGCCAAGGCTACAAGGACAAGACATAAAGCCTGATCTTAGTACTTCCTGTCTACTAAATACACGGCCTATGAAGCCTATGAAGCCCATGAAGTGATAACTAAATTTGGAGCTTTTTAAGAAGCAGTGAAAAGTTGGAAAGCCTACCTCAGCTGTCCACTGGGGCAGGCAAGCAACCATAGTATTGATAAGGTGATTTCTGAATTGAATGATGCTGGGCAGGAGTTAGGAGGCCCAGAGTTAAAGAGTGGCCACAGTCTGACATAATTTCCCTGAAAAGTTACAAAATGGCACAATCTAACAAAATATTTAAGAAGATTTTTCAGTTAAACTTTTAAGTTTAACTAAGAAGGCAGAGGTAACTGGATCTCTGAGCTTTAGACCAGTCTGGTTTACCAGCCAGCCAGGCTTATAGGGGTACAGAGCAAGACCCTTTCTCAAAAAACAATTTAAGATTCTGGCCCTGTTGAGAAAACTTGGCCTGAGTTTGCTATATGGAGCACACAGCAGAAGGAGAGACCTAACTCCTGAGGGTTGTTCTCTGACCAGAACACAGGCAGAGAAGTGTTAAAAATGAACATGACAATGACTCACTGTCCCCAGCTTGATTAATGTGGTAATAAGATGATGGCCCATCATGTAGAATAATACCAAAAATATGCAGGTGACGTGTAGATCTTCAGTCCTCTCGTTTCCTCCCTCAACGCATGCCATTGTCCTTAGTGACCTCCCAAACAGAAACTGTAAAGTCCCCCTCCCCTCAGCCATCCCATTCTGTCAACCTCCTGAATACTCCAAATACCCTCCCCTCTGAGAAAGCTGCTGAAAGAAAAAGAATGATGCTGGCCAGGGACAAAGACATGAGATTGACAACAGGCCTCAAAATTAAAACTCAGAAGCTGCAGGTCCTAGACTGGCTTTTACAGTGGTCTCATTTTGCAAATTAAAATGTCTCAAGGGGCTGAAGAGATGGCTCAGCGGTTAAGAGCACTGCCTGTTTTTCCAAAGGTTCTGAGTTCAATTCCCAGCAACCACATGGTGGCTCACAACCATCTGTAGTAAGGTCTAGTGCCCTCTTCTGGGCTGCAGGCATACATGCAGACAAAATACTGAGAATGCTGTACATATAATAAATAAATAAATCTTTTTTAAAAAAGTCTCAAACTCATAAATTCAAAGACAATTTCATATGTAAACCATGTTGACTTCAGAGCCAGTCACAACCCACTTTCAACCAGTAACAGAGAAATTGGTAAATATGCAGTATTTCTCATTCTTATGACCAGTGTATGTCTTCAGGCCTCTGCCTCTGCTGTAATCCCAGTTTAAGAGTATTGTCCAAAGTTGCAGTGAGAATATATTTGCCATTTGGAGAAAATTTTACAAAAGACAAGGGAGGGTTACCATCATCAACGAGTATTTTTAAACATTGGCCTGAAGCAGCATCCCCAATTTTACAAAGACCATCATAGCTCCCCAGCACTATCAAGGACCCATTGCAATTAAAATGTACTGCAAAGATGGGATCCAAATGAGCAAAGTCTTAGGCACTTTCCTGTTTTCACCTCTCATCGAAGGATCCTGAAACAACGAGGTTGGATGGCGGGATGAAATTACAGAAGACAAAATCACTGCGTCCTTTTGGTGTTTTCAACCATTTTCCAGATCTCACATCCCATAACGTTAGAGTTTTGTCATCTGAGGCAGAAACGAGACGACTAGAACCTGAAGACCAGGCAACATCTGGTATTTCCAGATTATGACCATAGTGTTTTCTTATATTTCCCATCATATGCCCCCCAAATTATAATTAGTGTATCAGCAGCAGAACTTGCTAGCCATTCTCTGTTAGGACTAAATTTAACTGATGAGTGTCCCTCAAGAGGAAGTCTGACAGCATAGTTGGGTTCCTGCGGTTCTCCTGCCCGCCCGCTGGGTGGCAGAGGTGAGGACCGACTGCTGTGCTCCCTCTGCTCAGTCACTGTAGCTCTGCTCTAGTTTGCGCAGCTGTCTGGCCCCGAGCCTTGCAGAAGAAAATTGCTGTTCCGAGGCGCACCGTTTGGATTGTAACATGAGCTTGTCTTTAGGGTCGCACAGAATCAGCAGCGAGGTTTGGACCACTCTCCTCTCGCTTTCTTTGGTAGCATCAGAGAACTGGGTCACAGTGGTTCTGAGATCGGTACTCTTGCTGGGTGCTCTTAAAGGACTAGGCCGTCAATTGGGGCTTAAGGGAGCTGCACAGAAAATCCTCTTCCACGCCCTCCCCAGCTCCAAAGCATCTGGGAATGGTGAGAAACTGAGGACGCCGCACTAAACAGAATTCGAGAAGGCTCAAGAAGAGATGGGGATGCACCACAGCGCAGGCCCACAACCACCAATGGGACTTACTCATGCCTAAGAAAGTAAACGTTTGCTTCCGGTCCTCCTGGACCCTGCCCCTGAACCCGGGCAGTGAGAGGCTTGGGTGCAGAAAGGGGCATGGCCCGCGGGCACTTCAGGAAGACTGTGAGCATAGCTGGCCTCTGCCCCCGCCCTCCTCTGATGCTGAGTTTGGCAGCCACAAGTTCTGCTTAGTATGGCTAGGGAATGAAGCAGAGCGATGCACAGATTATAAATCTAGTGGCTTAAAATTCTTTTATAGATGTTTAGGAAACCCTAAGATCTACATCTTCCTCTGCCAATCAGTTTTGGCGCATGCCTTTAATCCCAGCATTCAGGAGGCTGAAGCAGATGGATATCTTGTGCATTTGGGGTCAGTCTGGTCTACTGAGTGAGTTCCAAGACACCTTCACAAGACTGTCTCAGGAAAAAAAAAAAAGCGAGAAACAAAAGCAAACAAAAAACAAGGTTATGATGGAAGAAATCAGCAAACCTTTGGTTCTTAGCCCGGATACTTTATGCTTCCGTAAGAAATAGATAAGTAAAGTTTTTGGAGCTCTGTCTTGTTAATCAGGCAAATTTGCTTGCCGGTATCCTCTTTAGAACTACGGAAGCAGTTTGTTTCAGTGCATAGTTTTTACTGGTGCTTTGTAATAAAGGTGGTTTGTAAGGAAAGGAACCCTCCTTGCTTCACTTTCCAAGTGCTGGGGCTGCAGACATGGAGCATCATTCCCATTCTTGAGGGGGCAGGGACAGAGGTGTTGAGGCAGGGTTTCATTGTATCCCAGACTTGCTTAGATAGAATGTAAGGTAACCTTACTACCTTGGCTTCCAGAGTACTGAGACTATAGGGTTGTTACCCCTCCTGGCTGCCTCTTAGTCTGGTCTTTTCTTTTCCATGATGTTAACGTGGGGTGCTGAGAATTTCCACCTCCCACCCCTTTGGTCTTCAAGACAGGGTTTCTGTGCATAGCCCTGGCTGTTCTGTAACTCTCTCTTTAGACCAGGCTGGTCTTGAACTTAGGGACCTACCTGCCTCTACCTCCCAAATGCTGGAATTAAAAAGCTTGCACCACCACCAGTAGGCAGTGATGGGAATCTTCAGTCCTCTGGAATAGCAACAAAACCTCTTACCCGTTCGATTCCATCTCTGTTGTGTATATTGTGCGGGGCTATGGGTGGCACAGAGGCCACCTTGTGAGTTAGCCTCATCATTGCCAGGTATGGTGAAAGGCAGGTCTCTTTATCCACTGAACCATCTGCTTTCTATTTTGAGACAGTTTCTCATTCCACAGCCCAGACAAGCCTTGAACTGGTGTCAAATTCAACCCAATCCTGTCAGTCTAGGATGAACAGGGATAAGCCACCACACCCAACAAAATTACTTCCTTTCTCCCACTATCATGGATTATGGTGATTCATTTGTTAGGCATAAGGGGTTTTTTTTGTGCACATCTGCACTGTGTTTAAGCAATAACCTCAGGGTCAGAAGAGGGCGTCCAATCATCTTAGAATGCTGCACATAGGTGCTGGGGATCCGATCCAGGTACTCTAAAGAGCAGCCAAAACAAAGGTTCTCAACCTTCCTAATGCCCCAACACCTTAATTTCATGTTGTGGTGACCTCCAATCATAAAGTTATTTCATTGCCACTTCATAACTTTGCTGTTATAAATCAATGTAAATATCTGATATGCAACCATTGTGCAAGAGTTGTTTGATATCCCCCAAAGGGGTCATGGCCCACAGAGAACCACTTAGCCACATCTGAAGCCCCAACTATTATAATTTCTGATAGGGTTGGTGGTTATAAACCATATTATCAAAACTTCCTATATTTATTAACCCATCAAAAATGACATTGTAGCCTGGAGGTGGTGGCATATCCTTTTAAGACCAGCAAGAGGCAGAAAGGCAGATCTCTGTGAGTCTGAGACCAGCCTGGTCTACAAAGTGAGTTCCAGGAGAGTCAGGACTGTTACACAGAGAAACCCTGTCTGAAAAACGAACAAAAAACATTGCATAACAAATTTTAGGCTTTATTTCAAGTAAATATGTATTTCTCTAATATCTAGGAAGCCAAAAGGAAAACATGGGTACAACCTTAGAGCTAAGATGGGATGCTGAGTCCAATAAACACGTCACAGGTATGAGGGACAAAGGTATGCAGATTTAACATGTGGGTAGAACTAAGAGATAGCTTTTCCTTTGAAAAGAGTACTGGAGTATTCACTTCTTGATGTGTAGGAGACCTTGTTTCTACATAGCATCAAGGACTTATGAAGAAAAAAATGAAGGTGCGTGGTTGATCGGCAGTTATGATTCACAAGACTAGCTTTAATATATATAATTCAGTTTTAATAAAGGAAAGGAAAGGAAAGGGAACTTACAAATCCAAGGTTCCAGCGAGGAGTGCAGGAAAACAAAGAGCAGGCGGGCCATAGGCCCGCAAGATTTTATGAGTCAATATCAGCCTAAGGGGGACACGCCTTTAGCCAAAGGGGGACACGCCTTACAAAACAAGGTTTTTGGCTAGGCTTCCCCTTCATCTCCCCCTTTTGCCTAAATAAGACAGAACCAAACCAAATACAACTATATTCAGTAGGAACAAATAATAAATATAAAATTACAAACAACAAATAATATTAAGAAGAAACATATAACAAAAGTTTTACTAAACATTCTATTTCAAGGAGTCTAAATAATGTAGAGGGTAACTACAATTATCTAATCTTCAACCCCATCAAAGATCTGAGAAGGGAAGTAATATTACTTAAGCAACCAGGAAGTACAAACAAGAAACTTCCAAAATGTGCAACAAATGATGGAGACAACTAACTACCTGGGCAGTCACCCAAAATTTCGTTTTGCAATGTTAACCAACTTTGGCTAAGGCCTAACACAACTGACATAACATTTTTCAAAGGCGAGGAACTTTTTGTAGAACTGTCCTACCCTGTCTTGGCAAGATAAGACAATCCTGTTTTATCCACTTATGGATATTCTGTATCTTTGTCAGTAGTTGAGGTATGGGCTTTTCTTTGCCCAAAGGCCAGTTCTGCCAAGAAGAAGACAAGCTCCCAGTGGAGTGCCTTTGGTGCTCAACATTTCCTCGGGAGTAGAGTGGTGTTGTGGTGTTGCCAGGAGTCATTGTGTCTCGTAAGTACAAAACTCTAGGTTAGATTAAAGGCCATTTTCTACAGCTCTTCAAAGAGGTCGAAGATTATACTATCTATACTAAATATAATTTCTATGTATCTAAAAAACCTGAATATCCTAAATATAAATATGACAAACATATATGACTATTGATATATAATTCTCGATACCTATCTAACTTGGAGAATAAGAGAATAAACAACTGTGTAATAAATGAGGACAATCTCCCCAAACATAAACAATGTCATTACACAAATAATATCAGAGGTAGAAATGTACATTGCAATATGATAAATATCTCAATATAACAATTGTTTTAAACAGAGGTAGAAGCATACTCTCATACAATAGAGGTAGAAGCGTACTCACATACAATGTTCAATATACAAGAATCAACACCAATGCAATTTTCTAAAAACAATAATTCACAAATACCAATCATCCCATCAAACCAGGTAATCCCCCCTTTTTTTCATAAACACCCCTGAGTCCATATAATACCTCCCCCATCCCCTCAACCCTATACCAACTACTAAATGATGTCCCTAAACCTGAGGGAAAACTCTGTTGGGAGAGGGGGCGTCGTCCTCTAAGATTGCTTCCAGCTGACATGGGGGCAACGTTCTTCTCAGGGGGTCCCGTGAAAGCAAATGATGGTAAAATTCCCAGAATAACATTTGGCAGAGGAAATTGTAACTAGCCTCTGAGTGTTTTGAGGAGGTCCGGCCAGAGTGTTGTCAAAATTGTACACCATTTGAAACTGTCTTGTATAGTTGGTACCAAAAAAACAGGTCTAATTTTAGCGCTATTAAAAACATGACATCATAGTAACCAGGTGAAATTGATGTTGTGGGGCCCCATCTTCATCCTGGAAACTTAAAAGATTACTGAAGGAAAATTTGTTGTTTGTTACAGGAAAGGTAAACTATCTACAAAGACATATACAGACATATATATTCGATGGAAGGTATAATAAAGACAGACACAGATATGAGGAAAGGCAAAGAAAGTTTATCAAGTATCATCATCATCATAATCATCATCATCATCATCATCATCATTATTATTATTATTACTATTATTATTCTGTTCCATTTCATGGCTCCTGACCTGAGACAGGCTTGGAATTGAAGAGGGACTGAGCCATAGTCCAACTCCAAAACCAGCTCTATATACATATAAATAAAAGCACAGTAATGTGTATATATGTGTGTGTGTGTGTGTGTGTGTGTGTGTGTGTGTGTGTGTGTGTGTGTGTAAAAAATGTTTTATACTTACTAAACCTATTCGGGTTCTGTGTTGATCCATATTAGGTTGTAACTAGTGTCCATCCATCAGTATTTAAATATCCAGGGTCCCTTAAGTTCTTTGAAGATGAGTGGTTTCCTGTGGAGATAAGAAAAGAACCCTGCCCCCAACCTATATGCTTTTCTTACCATCAGTATGATCATCATCCTTGTGAATGAATTATTTTTCTTTTCCAAGGGGCTTCTCTTCTTCAAACTGAACCTTTATTAATTTTGACGGTATCCACAATTTTTCCTCTCCTGTGGAGACAAGAGCAAAACCCCTTCCCCAACGTAGCACATCTCCTGGCTTCCATTGTGAGGTCAGCACATCCTTGAAATAAACTGGTTGATTTAATTCAGCAGACTTTTCCATTATCCAATGTCTTTCAGCAGCCGTTGTCCCATTCTCATTAGCGTTGAGAAAATTCAAGGTTAATAAAGCACTATGTAACCTATTTCTAGGGGTATTTTCCACCCCTTTCTGTTTGTTTAACATATCCTTTATAGTTCTATTTGATCTTTCTATGACTGCTTGACTTGTAGGATTGTAGGGTATACCTGTAACATGCTTAATATTGTAATAAGCAAAAAACCGTTTCATTTTCCTAGAGACATAAGCTGGACCATTATTTGTTTTTATTTGTGTAGGTATACCCATGATGGCCATAACTTCTAATAAATGAGTGATTACTGAATCAGTTTTTTCTGAGCTTAAAGCAGTTGCCCATTGAAAACCTGAATAAGTGGTCAATGGTGTGGTGTACATATTTTAATTTGCCAAATTCTGCAAAGTGAAACACATCCATCTGCCAGATTTCATTCCTTTGAGTGCCCTTTGGATTAGCCCCTGCAGGCAGTGGTGTTTGGTTATAAAAAGAGCAAGTAGGGCATTTCTTTGCAATCTCCTTAGCTTGTTGCCATGTAATAGAAAACTCTTTCTTCAAGCCTTTGCTATTGACATGATGTTTTTTAAGAAATTCAGAGGCCTGCAGCACACTACCAATCAACAATTGATCAATTTCTGCATTACCTTGTGCTAGAGGACCTGGCAGACCTGTATGGGATCGGATGTGTGTTATATACATAGGGCAAAGCCTGTTCCTGATCATGTCTTGTACCTGGATAAACAATGAGGTTAGTTCTATATCATCAGGTATAAATTCAGCAGTTTCAATATGTAAGATAACTCTTTCTGCATATTGTGAATCAGTAACTATATTAAGAGGTTCTTTAAAATCCCTTACCACCATAAGAATGGCATATAATGCCGGGCGGTGGTGGCGCACGCCTTTAATCCCAGCACTAGGGAGGTAGAGGCAGGCGGATCTCTGTGAGTTCAAGGCCAGCCTGGTCTACAAGAGCTAGTTCCAGGACAGGCTCTAAAAAAGCTGCAGAGAAACCCTGTCTCGAAAAACCAAAAAAAGAAAAAAGAAAAAAAAAAGAATGGCATATAATTCTGCCTTCTGGACAGAATCATAAGAACTTTGTTCCAGCTTACGGTTGCCGGTCGCTGTGGGCCACGAGGTCTGCGGTCGGCCTGAGACTAGCGGTGCAATGACGACCTTTGTGAGCGAGCTGGAGGCGGCCAAGAAGAACTTGAGCGAGGCGCTGGGGGACAACGTGAAACAATACTGGGCCAACTTGAAGCTGTGGTTCAAGCAGAAGATCAGCAAGGAAGAGTTCGACCTTGAAGCCCACAGACTTCTCACACAGGACAATGTCCACTCTCACAATGATTTCCTCTTGGCCATCCTCACGCGTTGTCAGATTTTGGTTTCTACACCAGAGGGTGCTGGATCTTTGCCCTGGACAGGGGGCTCTGCAGCCAAGCCTGGAAAACCCAAGGGCAAGAAAAAGCTTTCTTCTGTCCGTCAAAAATTTGATCATAGATTCCAGCCTCAGAACCCCTCTCTGGAGCTCAACAGTTTGTGGCAAAGGATCCCCAGGATGATGATGACCTGAAACTCTGTTCACACACGATGATGCTCCCCACGCGGGGTCAGCTTGAAGGGAGGATGATTGTGACAGCCTACGAGCACGGGCTGGACAACGTCACTGAGGAAGCCGTTTCTGCTGTCGTCTATGCTGTGGAGAATCATCTCAAAGATATACTGACGTCAGTTGTATCAAGAAGGAAAGCTTACCGGGTACGAGATGGCCATTTTAAATACGCCTTTGGTAGTAACGTGACCCCACAACCATACCTGAAGAATAGTGTGGTGGCCTACAACAACTTGGTTGAAGGCCCTCCAGCCTTTTCTGCTCCCTGTGCCAATCAGAATCCAGCTTCTCAGCCACACCCTGACGATGCTGAACAGCAGGCGGCATTCCTGCTGGCATGCTCTGGGGACGCTCTACCTGCATCCCTGCCTCCAGTGAACATGTACGACCTTTTTGAAGATCTGCAGGTACACAGGGAAGTCATTCCTACACATACTGTGTATGCCCTTAACATCGAGAGGATCATCATGAAACTCTGGCACCCCAATCACGAAGAGCTACAACAAGACAAAGTCCACCGCCAGCGCTTGGCAGCCAAAGAAGGACTTTTGCTCTGCTAAATCAGGAATGGAAGATTTGGGACCATCACTAAATTAACTGGTTGCTGAAAATTGAAAGCTTTTGACTCCACATTTCAAAACTGAAGTGTATAATGTATGTATGACCTTTCCTATGGAAATGTGACATTGAGTGCATTTTGTGTTGCTACTGTGAAGCTATTAATAGATGCCTGACTAATGATGACCTGGGTGTGTGTCCCCAGGGTATAGGAGCGGGCATTCTCCTGTACCTGAACAGGGAGACTGAGGCAGCTGAGGTTTGTGTCTCTGGTCTATGGTAGGGTAGGGAACATCCTAGAATAAAGCTGCTGTTGCAGCACAGTCCCTAGGGTTAGGAGGGCTGCACGTTCAGTGATGTATGTGCTGTATCTGACAGTGAAAAAAGTCTGCTTTCCCTGAAGAACTATACTCTGCATATTGGTGGAATAACCTAATGTTAGTCAGAATCTCCTTTAGTGACTAGTTAGCAGCTAGAGAAGTTCCCAGGCAACCCACTGTTTTCACCCAGAGAACAGGATTTGGATTTGTGGTGGCTTTTGTTGTTGTTGTTGTTGTTTTCCCCTTTAATACTCTAGTCCAATTCTTAGAATGCAGTTATCCTTGTAATTCAGTTGTGTTAGCATTACTGTGTCTAAAGGCTGATGGACAAGCCTGTTAATCCTTTAGAAATGTTTTCATGAAATTGTACAAACTGCTAATTTTCATATTTCTACAAAATGTTTTACTCTTTCAAGTGGTACTATGATCTTAACATTTGACAGTGTTACTGGTAACCAACTTGTTTTAAAGCGATGTTACTTTTCATTCATGTAGTATTGATGGATAAATTAGAAGTACAGATGGGTTATCAGAGGCCTAAGCAGTAGATACATGTATTTTTGTGTGTTCCTATATCTGGATCTGTGGATTTGATTTTGTATTTTAAATGTGACAAATAAACATTTTGGGAGAAAAAAAAAGAACTTTGTTCCACCTTACTCAAATCTTCTGATTTGTAACCTGCCTTCCCTGATTTATTAGCATCAGTATAAAATGTACATGCTCCAGTTATTGGAGCATCACGGATGATTCGAGGAAGAATCCAAGAAGTTCTCTTTATAAAGTTAAGCATCTTGCTTTTCGGATAGTTGTTATTGATTCCTCCCAAAAAATTAGCACAAGCTCTTTGCCATGGTTCGTTATCTTCCCACAACTTTTTTAGTTCATCAGCAGTGAAAGGCACTATAATTTCTGCTGGATCTATGCCTGCTAGTTGACAAAGTCTCAATTTGCCTTTTATAATTAATTCAGAGACTTTTTCCACATAAGTTTTTATTTTCTTACTTGGTTTATGTGGTAAAAAGATCCATTCTAAGATAATATCATCTCTCTGCATTAAAATTCTTGTAGGAGAAATTTTGGAAGGCAATATGATGAGAATACAACTGAGCTCTGGATTCACCCTGTCCACATGTGTCTCTTGTAATTTCTCCTCAATCATTCTCAGCTCCTTTTCTGCTTCAGCTGTTAATTCTCTGGGACTGTTAAAGTCTTTTTCACCATCCAAGGTTTTATTTAAATGAATTATCATATCAGGTGTTATCCCAACAGCCGGTCGTAAGCTGGAAATGTCTCCTAACAACCTTTGAAAGTCATTGAGAGTCCGTAACCGATCTCTCCTAATTTGTGTTTTTTGTGTTTTAATTTTTTGCAAACCTATTTTATAACCTAGATAATTAACAGAATCTCCTCTCTGAATTTTTTCAGGAGCAATCTGCAATCCCCATTTAGGTAAAAGTATTTTTACTTCTTCAGTCTTTCTAAAGTATCCATGTTTGAATCAGATAACAGAATATCATCCATGTAATGATAAATTATAGACTTGGGAAATTGCTTGGGTATTATTTGCAATGGTTGATTTACAAAGTATTGGCACAGGGTGGGAGAGTTCAACATGCCCTGTGGAAGGATGGTCCACTGGTATCTCCTTGTAGGTTGAGAGTTATTATAAGTAGGCACTGTGAAGGCAAACTTTTCTCTGTCTTTTTCTTGTAAAGGTATAGTGAAGAAACAATCCTTTAAATCAATAACTATGAGAGGCCATCCTTTTGGTAATAAAGAGGGCAGAGGAATTCCAGATTGCAGAGAGCCCATAGGTTGAATAACCTTATTGATAGCCCTGAGATCTGTCACCATTCTCCATTTACCAGATTTTTTCTTAACAACAAATACAGGAGAATTCCAAGGGCTGGTAGATTCTTCTATATGTCGAGCATCTAATTGCTCTTGTACCAGCTGTTCTAAAGCCTGAAACTTTTCCTCAGCTAAAGGCCATTGCTTTGTCCATATTGGTTTCTCAGTCAACCATTTTAGAGGCAGTGCTGTTCGTATCTCTGAAGGGCCATCAATTGCTTTGTGTTCTTGTACAGCCCGAACAGCCGGTTTCTGCCTTCTATAATATCTTTTAATATTTTCCTCAGTGATATAGGCTCTAGAAGCAGCAGGAATGTTAATTTGGGTATTCCATTGCTGCAACAGGTCACAGCCCCATAAATTCACTGCAATATTGGCTATATATGGCCTTAATTTTCCTATTTGTCCTTCTGTCCCTATGCATTCAACCCATCTCATGCTCTGCCTTACTTGAGATAGGGTTCCAATTCCCAGGAACTGAACATTTACATCCTGAAGAGGCCAATATGGATGCCAAGATTCTGGAGTAATGATACTTACATCCGCACCTGTGTCCAGTAGGCCAGTAATAAAAACGCCATTTACACACACTCTTAACTTTGGTCTTTGTTCATTTATAAAAGTCTGCCAAAATACACGTAACTCATCTTTCAGGCCATTTTTGCTTTTAACAGCAGGCATGGGGCTTTCTAATTTTCTTGACAAGGCATGTTCTCGGCAGTAACGGGAAATGACTGGACCACATTTGCCATGGGGGCCTGCGAGAGGCCCCCCATTGCGTTTCCCAGTGGCAACAGGTTGCCTTGTCTATCTCTTGTTGACCTGCACTCATTTGTCCAGTGTCTGCCTTTTCCACATCTCCTACATATACCTGAAGGCTGAGTCCTCCTACGTCTGTTATTTTTAGAAGAGGCATTATTTTTTATTATTATTATTATTATTATTATTATTATTTCTGAAAATCCGTTGTCTGCAATTCCTTTTAATATGTCCCATCTTGCCACAATTAAAACATTTGGTAACTTGATGCCTCCTTTTTGCATTAGAAATTGCTTCTTCTACCCATGCTTCAGTGCCATAGTCAAATGATTCAACATTCATTGTATGCAAGACCCATTCGTCCAAGGGCGCTGATCTCATCTTTAAAGGCCCCAGGATCCTTTTACACTTCACATTGGCATTCTCACAAGCCAAAGATTCAATTATTATACGTCTTGCTTCTGGGTCAGATATCCCTATTTGTACAGCTTTAGTTAGCCTTTGTAAAAAATCACTAAAGGGTTCTCTCTGACCCTGTTTAACTCTGATATATGACTCCAGTCTCTGTCCTGGGTCTTGAAACCTGTCCCAAGCCTTTAAGGCTGCTGTAGTACATATGGATAAGGTGTGTTCATCATAATTAGCTTGTTCTAGAGGATCGGAGAAAAGTCCTTCACTTAGAATTTGATCTAGGGAGATCTCAATTCCCTTTGCTCTTTCCTGCTGTTCTAAAAGTTTAGCCTCTTGTCTGAACATGCATTTCCAATTTAATTGTGACCCACTCTCTAGAACAGCTGATACTAATTGTACCCAATCGTGGGGCATTGCCTTATTGCTTATAGACCAAGTTTTGAGCATCTCTCTAACAAAGGACGAATGTAGCCCAAAATTCATAATGGCTTGTTTAATTTCTTTGAGATCATTCATACGGACGGGTTCCCATGTATATTCCTTGATGACCCTAGGGTTTTTGGAACCAGTCACCTTTTCTGATGTTATTATTGGAAAGGCAGGTAGAACTTTATGGAAATTATCCCGGAGAGTTTTACTCATTGACGGAGTTAAATTTCGCCTTTCTACCATTTGCTCCTGTTCATCACAGTCTATAATTTCCTCAGTCTTTTCTAATCTGCTTACTATTGCCTTATGTAAGGCCTGGATCTCCTGTCCAGAATTATGCTCCAAGGCCTTCATGGATGATTCCAAAATATGAAGTTTGTCCAGTAGAGTTAGTATCTCATCCTTGGATAGAATTTTCATGGCATGAATTGTGCCTTCTTGTATTGACAATCTGTCAGCCAATCTGTCATATCCTTTAGACAAAGTCCGATTTTCACATTCAGCAGTTTTAATTCTCTCTGATAATGTTTCAGATAGGGACTGAAGTTTACGATCCAAATCAGCTGTTCTCTCCTCCATAGCAATCAATCTCTCCTTAATATCAGACTGTAGTTTTTCTAAATTTTGCTCATTTGACAGAGTCATATCAGACAAAGCCCTATTCCCTTCCTTGAGAACTTCAAACTCTTTCTTGGTGTCAGTCTGAATTGTTTTTGCAAATACCTCGACCAACTTAAAGTTGTCACTCAAAACAGTTGTGCCCTTTCTTAAGCATTCAACCTCTGTCCTAAGAATCCTGGTTTCATTCTGTAAGGACTTTATCATTTTTCTATTTTCAAACCATGTAAGGGAGAAACCAAATACAAGAAAAATTGCAAGCCCTATAAATATCCTAGTTATGGGAATATCATATGTATCCTGCAATATTTCTACCATAGTATAATTAAATAGGCTGCAGAAGCTTTCAAGGGTGATATGGTCAGAAATTTTTTTTAATCAAAAGAAATTTTACCTGTAATGACCGTTCCCTGCCAGTAGGTGGCGAGGGCAGTAACCGCTCGGCCAAACCTGCAGTACCTGCGGAGCTCGAATGCTGGGACGCAGGCAGTAACCGCTAGTCTCTGGCAGGTCAGGGCCCAGGCCGAACTCAGCCGGGACTGATGCTGCCTGAGGGATTAGCGAGCTCAGACTGAGTCACCAGCACATGTCCTTTGCTCTGTACAAGCAGGGCTGGGACTGACTAGTCTGGGAAACTGAGCTGAAGCAATCAAGAGCCCAAGGCCGAATCCCTGCCAGGCAGTGCAGGAACTGGAGCTAAAGGCTCCCAAATGCCCGAGTTGGACGCCAAATGAAGGTGCATGGTTGATCAGCAGTTATGATTCACCAGACTAGCTTTAATATATATAATTCAGTTTTAATAAAGGAAAGGAAAGGGAACTTACAAATCCAAGGTTCCAGCGAGGAGGGCAGGAAAACAAAGAGCAGGCGTGCCGCTCAATATCAGCCTAAGGGGGACACGCCTTTAGCCAAAGGGGGACACACCTTACAAAACAAGGTTTTTGGCTAGGCTTCCCCTTCAAGAAAAGGCTAGGAATAGACTGTAATCGTTACTCATGTTCTAACAAGCTGTCCTAACAAATAACTAAGATTTGCTTAGCTCTTGGGAGGAGTGGGTTCACCAACAGGGACTAGGAAACACAAGGCAGCAGCAATCAGAGTAGAACCCTGAGTTCCTAGGCAGTGTCATGGTTATCCTTTTATAACAAGCTACCCTTCTCAGAAGACAGAGTGCACCTGTTTCAAATTTCAGAAAGCAAATCAGTTTCTCTAAATTGCCATAAGTCTCCCATTTTTAGTGCAAGGGCTCATGTCTCTACTCGTCAGTACTTTCTAAACAGAAATGTTGGAACTCTTCCTTCCTTTCTTTCTTTCTTTCTTTCTTTCTTTCTTTCTTTCTTTCTTTTTAAACATATATCAAACTTCTATGACCATGGAAAGATTCCTCCATTCTATCTTAACTGTTGAAACTGGCTTCTTTAAAGCAGCTGTTTGGACTACAAACCCAATTTTCCTATGCCTCTGCCAAATCAGGAAAATCTATTCAGATTAAATAAGGTAAATAGGACATTTGCTAATGAGCATCAGTTAAAACTTGACATTTTTTAAAGCTAAAGATGACAAAATTAGGGTGTCAATTGATGCATAAATTTAAAAGCACCATCTTCAGCAAGTCAGTAGTCATTTATGAACTCTTTCCATAGCACATCATAATCATGTTACCCTTGTAAAATTCCATGCTTACAACTTGGCTGTCCAGGAGACATTCCAAAGTCCTGAACTATTTTGTTTCCATCACTGGTCTTCCAGGTTTTTATTTCCTCCTTACCTGGAGCTCAAATGGTTCATAAGACTGAGACCCTTATGGTCCTTCCTCTGTGTTCCACTTGCTTCCTTGGGCTAAGGGCATATGGATAAAAATATGGAAAGCACAATTCTAATTCTCTGCAGAAACACTGCATTACAGAGGAGCCTGTATACTCAGTAATTGTGAGCAGCCATGTGGGTATTGGAAACTGAACCCAGGTCCTCTGTGAGCAGCCAGTGCTCTTAACCACAGAGTCAATTCTCCAGGCAAACAAAACTTTAAAATATGCCCATACAGACAAATGTTATCTGCTGTATCAAACACACTGGTGTATGCTAGTCTGTAAAATATGCCATGCAGCTTTTCATTCTTGTCTGATGTTACAGACTTCTGCTTTAATGATGTTTTTGTAAACTTCAGGTTCTTTAATGTGTCCTCAAATAAGATACTTTATGTTGAGACAATTGTTTTAATAGTTATCAATTCTGATCTCAGCTAACTATGTGAAAGAAGTAGTAGTTTAACTTTACACCCATGGTGCTGACTATAAGAGCAATTATTTTGCATCCCAAAACTTTTCCCTGTCAGTACCTTCTATATTTTCACTGGGAAAAAATATTTCTGAGTTTAGTCATTATGTCACGAAATTCACAATCAACCATTTGAATTTCATTTAAATCTTTGTTATGTTTAACTGACTATATATAATTTCAGTACTACAGGTGAAAGATGCTTGGTACGAGGGGGTCAATTCATCTATCAATTAATAGCAATTGTGATATATGAGATGGAGCCATTTTAAAGTATTGCTGATGAGGACACGATAGGAAGAATGCTCCAATACAAAAGGCTTGCCCAGTGACAGCCACTAAAACCCAGCAGAGGACTTCCTGGGCACAGAAAGGCTGCATGGCCATGAAGAACAGACAGGAAAATTCTCCTCTGCACAGCCACCATCTAAGAATTATGACAATGGAGCAAAGTAATCCATTAAGTCTTGATCTTGCCATACATTATTATCCATCTTAAACCTGACATACAACAGACACAAACAAACGTGACTTGCTTTTATTTGTCTAAAGGAAAATAGAAATTCTGATTACTCTTAGTTGAAAACATTCTATACTACTAATAGTCCTTAATTCTTACCTCAAGCCTTCAGATAATCTCATGTCCAACAGTAATTTGATACTTTAAATGTTTTTAAGGGTTTTTTTTTTTTTTGCTTTGTTTTGTTTCTTGTTTTCCAACACAACGTGTCTCTGTGTAGCCTTGGCAGTCCTGGAGCTTGCTATGTAGACCAGATTGGCCTTGAACTCAGAGACCCACCTGCCTCCCAAATCCTGGGATTAAAGACGTGTGCCATCACTCACCAGGCAGGGTTTGTTTTTATCTGTGTTGATTGATTGCTCACAAGTATGCATATACACCATGTGTGCCCCTGGTACCTAAAGAGGCCAGAAAAGGGTCCTGGATCCCCTGGAACTGGGGTTACAAGCAACCATGAACCACTTGATATAGTTTCTGGATGCAAATTCCTGCCCTCTTTAAGAGCAATAATTCTTGTAACTGTAAGATGATCTCTCTCTTTTTTGTTTTTTGTTTGTTTTTAGAGACAGGGTTTCTCAGTAGCTATGGAGCCAGTCCTAGAACTCACTCTGTAGACCAGGCTGGCCTCAAACTCACAGAGATTCAACTGCCTCTGCCTCACTAAGTGAAGGGATTAAAGGTGTGTGTCACCACTGCCCAGTTATAACAGAAGGTCCCTTAGCAGAAGAACCATCTCTCCAGTTCAGCTCTAGCAATTTGATATTTTAAAAATGTTAAGTATCAGCTAGGCAGTGGTAGCACAGCACTTGGGAGACAGAAGCAGATATATCTCTGAGTTCAAGGCCAGCCTGGTCTACAAAGTGAGTTCCAGGACAGTTATGACTGTTGCACAAAGAAACCCTGTCTTGAAGAGAAATAAAAAACCTCAAAACCAAAATAAATAAATAATTAAAAAGTTAAATATCTACTTTATTAAACATTATCCTAATGTCTTAGCACTCATTCTTATCACTTTCCTAACAATAAAGAATATTATAGAATATCATTTACTGTTGATGGAGGGAGGTGGCCCTTTGTTCCCTCCCGGCCACCCAGCTTGCTTACACCCTAAATAATCACACAGAAACTGTATTAATTAAAACACTGCTTGGCCATTAGCTCTAGCCTCCTATTGGCTAACTCTCACATTTTGATTCAACCCATTTCTAATAATCTGTACATCACCACGAGGTCGTGGCTTACTGGGAAAGATTCAGCATGTCTGACCTGGCAGCTCCATGGTGGCTCTCTGTCTGCCTTTCTTTCCAGCATTCAGTTCTGTCTACTCTGCTTACCTAAGTGCTGCCCTGTCAAAAGGCCAAGGCAGTGAAAGAAACACAAATACAGGACCTCCTACACCAATTTACATTATAGCCAACATAGTACACTTAGTCACACCTAATCCCAAATTACTTTTAAATAACTTTGGATGATGGGAAAAGGTAAGTCAAAATATTTCCCAACTATGCAGATAGATACTTAATCTGTTTACTTCAAAGAGGGAAACAGCCCTACTAATTGAAGATGTCAAATGAAACTGCAAATGAGCAAATTTTGGAATGTAGGAGGGAGCAGACAAGTGTGTATCCTGAAAGGAAACAATACCCTCTCAAAAGGCAACCCTTTTTTCTTACTGTACATTACTGAACAGAATTTCCAACGTAAGTCAAAAGCTCTAGCCCCTAATGGCTTGCTTATTAGTGTGACAATTTTCACAAAATTAATCAGAGATAAAATACATTCCAAAGAAACCCAAGGAAAACCTGTTTTAAAATGTAGCCCCACAACTGGGGTCAGACAGCTGAAATGTTTATTTTGTACTACAGAAACCAATGAAAGTTGCCGGTAGGTAGTCATGTACAACAGAGAGTTTGGTTGACAAGTTATACTCACATATGTTTTCTTAGGCATAACCAGCAGCAACTGGAATAATTCAGATTTATTATGGGACAATAAGGCTGAAAAACCCCCAGAGTCCACTAGCTTTGTGTGGTACATGGAAGAACAACCTCAGCACAACAGTTTCCAGCAGGGACGACTGATGAGGGCATCAGACAAGTGGCTTTGACTGGTGACAGGGGTGAAGCGTTTCACAGGGAACTGTGTCTCCAAAATCCTTTCCTTTATATCCAGTATCTGCACTTTCTGGGATACTACTCTATCCAATCATATTTACCTGTTGGTCCTTCAGGTGCCCAATACCTTTACATCTCAAATTCTCTGAATTCAATTGTTTTAAAACCAAAGTTCTTAGTATAAAATACATATGTGAGAAGTCTGAAGGAAGACAGGGATGGTGCTGTAGATACTGACATGCTGCTTTAATGACACCTTTCTGATAAAAAATATCAAAAGATTAAATCAAAAGACTTTGCCAGATGAAGGACTAAAAATAAGATTCATAAGTACCCCTTAAAATTCCACTTGTATTAAAAGCAAAAGAAGTCTGCTTCTTAATGACTCATTTCCAGAACATATGAATTTGTAGGGTTCATTTTAGCCAACTCTAATCTTTACATTTAATCATTTTACTATAAAAACAAAGTTCAGGATATTTAAGGTTCATGAACTTCCTAGATCAAGCTGAAGAAAAATCTTCTGTTTTAGATAAAAGATTGCACTGGCTACTGGACCTGACATCACTGGGTAAACCTAAAATTCCTACAAAAATTCCAGCTGTGTGCTCTCAGTAAGATGGGGTGACAACTCTGTGTGCTTTGTATCTCTTTTTGTTCAAACTTGTTTATAAGATGCAAAGGTTTTAACTATCCAATAGAAGGTACATAATTTACAACATTCTACAGAAATAATGTTACCAGTAATTTACAATAAAAAAGCCAAAGCTAAAAACAAGATTTTTACTATGAAGCAGTGCTCCTAATACCCTTCTGAAAGAAGTGATATTTTATTGTGGTGTAAAGGCAACATTGAAACTTCATCTTTAAATTAACCACCTAATTTATTCCTAAAATTACAAAGAATTAGTCTTGTATGGAGTAAATTCAGTAAACTAACATGTTTTCTCAGCACAAAGCAGCACTAGAAAACAACAGGACAGGTAGGAGTTGACTACTTTGGATGATATCCATCCCAGAGCAGACACATTTAAAGACTAGGGAAAGAATGCATCACACTGCTAGCTGAGAAATGTCCTTTGACTCTGGAACTTTCTAGTTTGAATGAAATGAATTTTTCAAAGTAAATAGGGTTATGTAAATTTGCTGCTTAAATAACATCATGATGAGGTATGAAACTTCTAAATATCCCTTACATTCAGCAGGATTCACCAGAGATGGGCAACTCCCAGATAGCTTTTACACTTTGGGGTTACAGTGAATTCTAGAAGAGTAGTCTAAAGAGATTTAAAAGGGTATGCCCTGAAACAGATATGAGCAACTTTTCTTTCAGAATTCATTTTGAAAGAACATCATCAAGGAAAGCCCTTTTCTGATAGTGTGTCCCAATTGAGCCAATGGCCAACTAGCACCAAGAAGTCACAATGAACTCATTTGCAGTTTTCTTGGCAATTAAGCTTTCTTTGTTGTTTTTGTCCCCTTCTAGTCCAAGCACAAACATGGATCAGTGAACATAGCACCATTTTGAATGAAAGCACCATTTGCAGGCACATTGCAGTGATCATTAAATAAGCAGGAGGAGGGCACTGTTTTTTATTGGGGAGGTAGGGTACTTATAGTTGGAGATGAAATAAAACTAGGGAGCACTGAGGTTATTAGAAAAAGATCATTGCCCTTTTAGTCTAGAGGTCATACTGAGAAGACTGCTATGCTTTTAAAGATAAGGTTGCTGCACTGCAGAATCATGTATGCAGCATGAATACATGAGAATCGAGCTACACTTGACTAAGGAAAGAAGTCCCTAAGTAACATTTAAATCTGTGTTATCTGGGCTGGAGAGATGGCTCAGCGGAATGCTCTTCCAAAGGTCCTGAGTTCAATTCCCAGCAACCCCTTAGTGCCTCACAACCATCTGTAATGAGGTCTGGTGCCCTCTTCTGGCCTTCAGGCATACAGACGAAATACTATAAAACATAATAAATAAATATTAAAAAAATAAAAATAAATAAATCTGTGTTATCTGTCAGTCACATGGAAAAAAGCACCTAGGCCGGGCGGTAGTGGTGCACACTTTTAATCCCAGCACTCGGGAGGCAGAGGCAGGCGGATCTCTGAGTTCAAGGCCAGCCTGGTCTACAAGAGCTAGTTCCAGGACAGGCTCTAGAAACTACAGGGAAACCCTGTCTCAAAAAACCAAAAAAAAAAAAAAAAAAGGGTGAACTCCAATTACCAGGACCTTGATCAGGATCACAAAGCCTGAGTATATTTTTAATGAGGAAACAACCTCTAGTCACACTGGCTTAGAAAAAGTGATGGGTTCTGTGTTCTTCTGGCTCTTTAATTGAATCTTAGAACATGGTTTTACTAAGGACTTTCATCTTCATAACAGTGTTAAAACTCAACTACTTCCAAATCCTAAGAGACATAAAACCAAAGAGAAGCCATACAGATTAATCTGTGTTCTTCTCCTTTCTGCTTTAAGGGAATCAGCCAAGTCAGTATAACATTTAAAAGTCAACGTGTTAATTCTTCAGCATTCCTGACAACTAGAAGCACATTCACTGAAGGCTGAAGATGAGGGAGGGATGGTTTAACTTTAATATTTGAAGAATGACTCCATTGGAGGAAAGAAAACCACCCCATCTCAATAAGGATTAATGCAAATTTGGCTAGAAAAAGCCACCAGGTACTCCAAGGGTTAGTTCACTGTTGAAAAACTTGAGAAGAGTACTCTGATATATACAGAAATAAGGTTTTAGTTTTATCATGTAATGTCATTTTCCCCACTTTATGGAATGAGGGAAGAGGCCTCTTTTTCCCCCACAAAACAGGGAGCCACAAATATATGTGTATATATTCCCATGACTCTAATATAAGTGCGGATCTTCAAAGCTTAGGGATTTTTCCATAAGAGAGTGGGCTGTTCTGGTTATCCTTGTAATAAAAGGGTATTCCACCACAGAGAGCCAGAGTTTTTCCAGATGTATGTAGGAGAGCAGGTGCACAAGACAAGCAAATGAGCACAAACAGGATTATGGAAAACATTTGAGAAATTAGCTCCATGAGGACTGTGGGCTCCACAAGAGGACTTGACTGGGTAGCCTGGTCTGACACAGGAACAAGAAAGCAGAGGATTGCTTCAAAGCTGGAAACCTTCCATAGGAGCCTCACACTGTAGGAAGATGTCAACTGCTGCTGGCTATGGTCAACCTGGGGAGTAATGCTGCTGTCCTCATCTTCAGTCCCAAAGTAATGCTCAGTAAAATGAGAAGACTTTTGATAGATCTCCTGGTTTTCTTTTTATTTATTTATTTATTTATTTATTTATTTATTATGTTTACAATATTCTGTCTGTGTGTATGCCTGCAGGCCAGAAGAGGGCACCAGACCCCATTACAGATGGTTGTGAGCCAGCATGTTGCTGGGAATTGAACTCAGGACCTTTGGAAGAGCAGGCAATGCTCTTAACCTCTGAGCCATCTCTCCAGCCCAGATCTCCTGGTTTTCATGGCTCTGCAAGGACACTATTTTATCCAGATCTAAAATGAAGGATAAAGAATCATTCTTGAAAATCCCAGTAACTAGTTTCAAGTCTACTTTGATGTAAACATTCTCACATTATCTTGTATTGCACAGTTGTACAGAAGTGATTATTGCAATTACATCTGAATGCTAATATTATAAATTAACATCTTAGTAACAATTTCTGTAACAGTCACTTTATTACCAAGAACCTACCATATTCATGTCTTTTGATGACTATGTCTAGTCCCTAACTCTCAGCCAGAAGCTGCTCTAGTCAAAACATCTTACCATATGCTTCTTCAATCAAAGCACAGCGAGGGTTAATATCTGAGCCATTCTTTTTAGCTTCTTGTTCTCCAAGCCTCAGGATGTTTTCCAAGTCATTGAGGGCAACCTGTGCAATCTTTGAGACCATAACAGTGAGGAGATCACAGAGTGGCTTGATACAACCAAGTTCTACTAGGTACCTGAATCTTCAAAAAGCACAGTTTAGTCATACAAAATAATTCTTTTAGATTTTTATCATACTGTGAAACATCTTTAAGTTTATAAAAAATAAGAAACTGTCAACTATAGCACTTTAGGGAGGAAAGAATTTATTTGGCTTATACATCCTGATTATAGTCCATTACTGACGGAGACTACTATAGGATGCTTCTGCACACTATAAATATGTATTGTTCCCACCAGCTAACATTAAAAGCTGCTTGACCAGTACATAGCCAGGCAGGACAGGGCTAGGAGAAACAATCAAATTGAGGACTCAAATGGGGAGGAAGGAGTAGAGAGAGACACAGCTGCTGCCCAAGAAATAACATGCTGGAAGATTGGTAAAAGCTATAGCCACATGGCAATACATAGATTAATATGTATTAGTTAATACATATTAATAATTAATTTAAATGAGTTAAATTAAATGAAAGAGCTAGTTAGTAATAGGCATGAACTATAGGCCAAACAGTTTGCAATTAATACAATTTTTGTGTGATTAGGACACAAAAGCACTGCCTTTGTTTACAGGAGACCTCAAGTGGGGCAACAGACCACTTACAGCTAGCTCTTATATTACCTCCCAGGACCACAGTAGGCTAGACACTCCTCCATCAATCTTAAATTAATCAAGAAAATGTCCCAGAGGCTTGGCTACAGACCAAAGTAATGGAGGCATTATTTCAACCAGCTTCAGAGAAACTAACACAATAGGAGTCATCTCACATGATTTTAGTCACAGAATTAAGGGAGGTGAGTTGGAGGCCACACTAGTCTACACATGGAGTTAAGGCCAGGCATGGCTACACAGTGAAATCCTGCCTCAAAATCAGAACAATTTTATTTCATCACCAAGTACCAAAAAACAAAACAAAATCAAAAAACAAACAAAAACAGAAACCAAAAAACTCAAACCAAAAACCAAACCACCACCAAAATCTCAAATTGAGTTATCTACTAACATTTTACCCCCTTCTTCATAATTTTTGTACTGGTAAATAAAAAGGAATTCTTCCCATCTGTATGAGTGACTTATCAAAATAGTAATGTTTTGTTTTTCTTCTTCTTTCTTTCTGATTACTTTTGATCCAGGATTTCTCTGGGTAGCCTTGAACCCGTGAGCCAGGTGACCTCAAACTCAAGAGATCCAAAAAGGCATGAACCACTGCTGCTCAGTTCTTTCTCCATTTTTCACATGGGCAGTATTCCAAGATGCATGTTTTACATGTATATGGGTACACTTAAGGGATGTGGGCATACATGTGTCCAAATGAAGGCAGAGGCACAAGGTTGATGTCAGGAATAACCCTGATGATATTTATCAAAGCAAGTGCCTCACCCCAACAGACAGAGCCTACTGATGTGGCAAGTCTCATTAGCAAGCTTGCCAAGGGTATGATCTCTGTCTTCTGAGACTGTAAGTACAGCTGGACTGCCAGACTTATGCCACACTTACTTGGTACAGAATCAGGGTTTTAACCACTAAGTCATCTATCTCCCTCACCCCTAACAATACATATAGTTTCGATGAGTTAATGTTAGCATTATTTCTGTATGTAGTCACACTTCTCAAATTCAAATTATGTGAACTAAGAATGAAACAAATGGAAGAACTCTATAGCTGTATTATTTTTAACTCCAGCAAGATTTAAAATGTAATCCAGATTAAGTATAATGGACACAAGATACAGATTAGTATATCATATTCATGCCAGTTACTCATGCAATTCCCTATCATTTTATTTTCTCAAGTTGTATGTGAGGAAAAAAAACAGAGATAACTGATGTAGCTGAAACTTATATATGTGAATAATGTCATTGTGGAACTTGGTACTAGTCTTTTATCTATTTTCTTTTTACACTACTTCAAACTTAAAATACATAGAGAAATCTCAAGAAGGAGAGAGAAAACTCATAAAATTACTAACATTATATGGTAAAGAGGGATATCACTGCTGATGACATGGAGATTAAGAAAATCAAAATCCATTCTTGATTCTTTAAAAAAAAAACCTCCCAGCAACTAAGTATAAAGAGCCTTAACAAAAACTTTTCAGCTAACATCAAATTGAAAACAAAGATAAAGAATAAGGAAGGGGTGTACTCTCTATTCCTATTGCATATTACATATGATTCCAAATGGTATGCTTTGAAAAAGATATATAAAAAGGAATGGATGAAAACTCATATTTCATTATTGTCTATGTAGAAGAGGCAGATACAACAAAGAAAGAAAGAAAAAAACTGGCCCAGACAGGCCTGGATAATAAGTAAAGAAAGAGTTCATTATATAAGGCATAACAGAAAGCTAATTCACAAATTTACTTTTCTACTCTAGTAATGAACAGTTAGACTCTGAAATTAAAAACCACTAAGGTAGAAAACAGTATAAATCTGTTGGGGCACAGTGATGTAAACCTTGAATCTCAGAGCTCTAAAAGCAGAAAGGCAGTTCTTTGAGTTTCAGGCCAGTCTGATCTATAGGGCAAGTTCCAAGACAGTCAGGGCTACACAGAAAAACTCCATCTTGAGCCGGGCGGTGGTGGCACACGCCTTTAATCCCAGCACTTGGGAGGCAGAGACCGGCAGGTCTCTGTGAGTTCGAGGCCAGTCTGGGCTACGAGAGCTAGTTTCAGGACAGACTCCAAAGCTAAAGAGAAACCCTATCTCAAAAAAAAAAAAAAAACCTCCATTTAAAAAAATACACAAAACAAAAACCTAAATGTGAAGGTCTACAGAGATGGCTCATCAGTTAAGAATGATGTTGCTTTTCCAGAGAATCCAAAATCTGTTTTGAACACCCACATCTGGAAGTTCATAATACCTGTAACTCCTGCTCTATGGAATATGAAGGCCTCTTCTGGCCTCCATGAACACCCAAGAACATGAGGCACACATGCAGAGACAGTGAGGAAAAAACAGATACAAATGTACACACATATAAATCTTTTATAAAAACTGAAAGGTAGAGAGGGAAGATGAGTGTTAAAAATTCAAGATAGAGGTTGCAGAGATGGCTAAGAGAACCTGAGTTTACTTCCTGTCACTCTGTCAGGTTGCTCACAATACGTCTAACTCCAGTTCTCAGATATGATTTGTCTGGCCTTCCAGGTACTGGCATTTATATACACACACATACCCACACCCATACACATATGAATTAGAACAGCTTTTAAAACAACACTTAAAAAGACTATATGTACTTCTGAGTCTAATTATAACACTGAAAACAATTTCCCAAAGGGCCAGATTTAATTGTTCATAGTCAAGAAGTTCATTTCTTAGTGATCAAGAAAACCAGTCTTTTCTTTTGGCATTGGGGATGGAATGAAGAGGATAACTTGATTCCCTTTAATTTGCAAAACACTACCTAGGTAGTACTTACTTGATCTGCTCAGCTGACCCTCCAGAAGTTGGATTTGTGATGGCCCAAGAAGCTTCTTTTCTTGTTTGGAATTCAGCAGTTTGCAATATACTAGTGAGAGATGGGAATATGTTAGCATCTGTCACAGTCTGAAATTGAAGAAAAAGTTAAAAGTGTACCGGCAGGTACCGGCGGTACCGGCGGTCGGAGGGGTTAGGAAATAACCAGAATAGTTTTTATATAATAAATCAGTTTTAATAAAAGGGGAAATAAGGGAACTTACAGAACCAAGGGTCCAGCGGAGCAGAAGGTAACGCGGGGAATAGCAAACAGGCTCCTCCCGGCGCCCCGGTGATATTTAAGGGGTATCCTACCTCGCTGGGGCAGCCACGCCCCTCCCAACATCTCCCCCTTTTGTCTAAATAAGGCAGATTCAGAATCAAATACAACTATATACAACGGGAACAGATCATATAAAATTACAAGAAGTAAACAATATCAGGCGAGGAGCATATAGCAAAAAAATTTTTCTAATCACTCTACTTTGGGAAGTCTAAATAATGTAGAAGGTAGCTACCATTATCTAATCTTCAACCCCATCAAAGATCTGAGAAGGAAAGTAATATTACCAAAGCAACCAGGAAGCACAAATGAGAAACTTCCAAAATGTGCAACAGAAGACAGAGACAATTGACTACCTGGGCAACCACACGAAGTCTTGATAGCAATGTTGAGGCAACCAACTTTGGCTGAGGCCTGAAAAAACCTGACATACCATTATACAATGGCAAGGAACCTTTAGTAGAACTATCCTATCCTGTCTTGGCAAGATAAGACAATTCTGTTTTATCCACTTATGGATATTTCGTAGTTTAGTCAGTAATGGAGGTATGGGTTTTTCTTTGCCCCAAGGCCAGTTCTGCCAAGTAGAAGACAAACTCCCAGTGGAGTGTCTTTGGTGCTCAACGTTCTCTTGGGAGTAGAGCATTGTTGCCAGGAGTGATTGTGTCTCATAAATACAAAACTCTAGGTTAGATTAAAGGCCATGTTCTACAGCTCTTCAAAGAGGTCGAAAATTATGCTATCTATACTAAATACAACCTCTATGTGTCTAAAAAACCTGATTGTCCTAAATATAAATATGACCAACATATAATTCTCAACACTTATGTAACTGTATGACTAATAGAATAGACAACTGTACAATAAATGAAGACAATGATTTCCAAATGTAAACAGGGTCATTACATAAATAATATCTGAGGTAGAAATGCACATTGCAATATAGTAAACAATGTCATTACATAAATAATATCAGAGGTAGAGATGTACATTGCAATATAGTAAACAATGTCAATATAACAATTGTTTCAAACAAAGGTAGTATCATACTCTCATACAATGTTCAATATATCAATATACAAGAATCAACACTCATATAGTTTTTCAAAAAGCAATAACTCAAAGAAAATCAATTATTCCTTCAGATCACCAGTTAATCCCTCCCCCCCTTTTTTTGATATAAATATATATATATATATACATAATTTATACCGCTGAGTCCATATAAAGCCTTCCACAACCCGACAACCCTATACCAGCCACCAATTAGTGTCCCTAAACCTGAAGGTAAACTTTGTTGGGGGGGGGCGTCGTCATCTAAGATTGCTTCCAGCTGACATAGGGGCGACTTTTCTTCTCAGGGTTTCCTGTGAAAGCAAATGATGGTAGAGTACCCAGGGTAACATTTCATCTAGGAAAAATGTGTCCATCCTCTGAATTTTTTAGGAAATGAGGCCAGAATGTTGTCAAAAATGTGCACCATTCAAAAGTGTTCTGTGCAATTGGTACCAAAAAACAGGCCAAATATTAGTGCTACAAAAACATGACGTCATAATAACCAGTTGGAGTTGATGTTGCGGGGCCCCGTCTTCATCCTGGAAACTGCAAGGATTACTGAAGAAAAAATTTGTCGTTTGTTGCGAGAGAGATAAGCATTATCTACAAAGACACAAACAGATGTATACGTGCATATCTTCAATGAAAGGTGCATTAAAGACAACCATAGATATGAAGGAAGGCAAAGAAGGCAAATATATTGGTACCATTATCAACATTATTGTTATTAATATTCTGTCTCATAACATGACTCCTAACCTGAGACAGAAACTCTGAGAAATCTCTTATAAACAAGCTTGGAATTGGAGAGGGACTGGGCCAGAGTCCAACTCCAAGAAACCAGCTCTAAATATCTATAAAGAAATGCATATTGACACACATTCAAAAAATTGTTTTTTATATTCACGGAGCTTACCCAATGTTAATGCTGATCCTTGTTGGGTTGCAATTGGTTTCCATCCATCAGTGTTCAAGGTATCCAGGGTCCCTCAGATCCTTCGAAGGTGAGCGTCTTCCTGTGGGGATAAGAAAAGAACCCTGCCCCCGAACTATAGGTCTCTTACCATCAGTATGTTCACCATCCTTGTGCATGAATTGTTATTTTTCTTTTCCAAGGGGCTTCTCCTCTTCAAACCGAAACTTTATCAACTTTGATGGTATCCACGATTTTTCTTCTGTGGAGACAAGAGCAAAACCCCTTCCCCAACGCAGCACATCCCCTGGCTTCCATTGTGAGGTCAGCACATCCTTGAAATAAACTGGTTGATTTAATTCAACAGACTTTTCCATTATCCAATGTCTTTCTGCAGCCGTTGTCCCCTTCTCATTAGCGTTGAGAAAATTCAAGGTTAGTAAAGCATTATGTAATCTATTTCTGGGGGTATTTTCCACCCCCTTTTGCTTGTTTAACATATCCTTTATAGTCCTATTTGATCTTTCAATGACTGCTTGACCTGTAGGATTGTAGGGTATACTTGTAACATGCTTAATGTTGTAATAAGCAAAAAACTGTTTCATTTTCCTAGAGACATAAGCTGGACCATTATCCGTCTTTATTTGTGCAGGTATACCCATGATGGCCATGACTTCTAATAAGTGAGTAATTACTGAATCGGCCTTTTCTGAGCTTAAAGCAGTTGCCCATTGGAATCCTGAATAAGTGTCAATGGTATGGTGTACATATTTTAATTTTCCAAATTCTGCAAAATGGAACATATCCATCTGCCAGATTTCATTCCTTTTAGTGCCCTTTGGGTTAGCCCCTGCAGGCAGTGGTGCTTGGTTATAGAAAGAGCAAGTAGGGCATTTCTTTACAATCTCCTTAGCTTGTTGCCATGTAATAGAAAACTCTTTCTTCAAGCCTTTGCTATTGACATGATGCTTTTCATGAAATTCAGATGCCTGCAGCACACTACCAATCAATAACTGATCAATATCTGCATTACCTTGTGCTAAAGGACCTGGCAAACCTGTATGGGATCGGATGTGTGTTATATACATAGGGCAAACTCTGTTCCTGATCATTTCTTGTACCTGGATAAACAATGAGGTTAGTTCTGTATCATCAGGTATGAATTCAGCAGTTTCAATATGTAAGATAACTCTTTCTGCATATTGTGAGTCAGTAATAATGTTAAGAGGTTCCTTAAAATCCCTTAGCACCATAAGAATGGCAAATAATTCTGCCTTTTGGACAGAATCGTAAGGACTTTGTTCCACCTTACTCAAGTCTTCTGATTTGTAGCCTGCCTTCCCTGATTTATTAGCATCAGTATAAAACGTGCAGGCTCCAGTTATTGGAACATCACGGACAATTCGAGGAAGAATCCAAGAAGTTCTCTTTATAAAGTTAAGCCTTTTGTTTTTTGGATAGTTGTTATTAATTTCTCCTAAAAAGTTAGCACAAGCTCTTTGCCATGGTTCATTATCTTCCCACAATTTTCGTATCTCATCAGCAGTGAAAGGCACTATGATTTCTACTGGGTCTATGCCTGCTAGTTGACGAAGTCTCAATTTGCCTTTTATGATTAGTTCAGAAACCTTTTCCACATAGGTTTTTAATTTCTTACTTGGCTTATGAGGTAGGAAGATCCACTCTAAAATAATATCATCTCTTTGCATTAAAATTCCTGTAGGAGAAATTTTTGAAGGCAATATGACGAGAATACAACTGAGTTCTGGATTCACCCTATCCACATGTGCTTCCTGCAATCTTTCTTCAACCATTGTCAGTTCTTTTTCTGCTTCAGCTGTTAATTCTCTGGGACCGTTTAAGTCTCTTTCCCCATCTAAGGTTTTGTTTAAGTGAATTATCATATCAGGTGTTATCCCAACAGCCAGTCGAAGGCTGGAAATGTCTCCCAACAACTTTTGAAAGTCATTAAGAGTTTGCAGTTGATCCCTCCTAATTTGTGCCTTTTGTGTCTTAATTTTTTGCAAACCTATTCTATAACCTAGATAATCAACAGAATCTCCTCTCTGAATTTTTTCGGGAGCAATCTGTAATCCCCATTTAGGTAGAACTATTTTCACCTCTTCAAACAGTCTCTCTAAGGTATCCACGTTTGAATCAGACAATAAAATGTCATGTACATAATGGTAGAAAATGGATTTGGGAAACATCTTGCGTATTATTTGTAATGGTTGATTCACAAAGTATTGGCACAGGGTGGGAGAGTTCAACATGCCCTGTGGGAGGACGGTCCACTGGTATCTCTTGGTAGGTTGAGAGTTATTATAAGTAGGCACTGTGAAGGCAAACTTTTCTCTATCTTTTTCTTGTAAAGGTATGGTGAAGAAACAGTCCTTCAAATCAATAACTATGAGAGGCCATCCTTTTGGTAATAAAGAAGGCAGAGGAAGTCCAGATTGCAGAGAGCCCATAGGTTGAATAATCCTGTTTATAGCTCTGAGATCCGTCACCATTCTCCATTTACCAGATTTTTTCTTAACCACAAATACAGGAGAATTCCAAGGGCTGGTAGATTCTTCTATATGTTGAGCATCCAATTGCTCTTGTACTAGCTGTTCTAAAGCTTGCAACTTTTCCTCAGCTTTTTTTGTTTTGTCCAGATCAGTTTCTCAGTCAACCATTTTAGAGGTAGGGCCGTTGGTGATTCTGGAGGGGCATCCATTGGTTTGTGTTCTTGTACAGCCCGAATGGCTGGTTTTCGCCATCTGTAATACCTTTTGATGTTTTCCTCAGAAATATATGCTCTAGAGGCAGCAGGAATGTTAATTTGAGTATTCCATTGCTGCAATAGGTCACGACCTCATAAATGTACTGCAATATTAGCTACATATGGCCTTAATTTTCCTATTTGTCCTTCAGGACCAATGCAGTTAACCCATCTCGTGCTTTGTCTTACTCGAGATAGGGTCCCAATTCCCAAAAGTCGAACATTTACATCCTGTAGTGGCCAATACGGATGCCAAGATTCTGGAGTAATGATACTAACATCTGCTCCTGTGTCCAGCAGGCCAGTAATGAAAATGCCATTTACACACACTCTTACCTTCGGTCTTTGATCACTTATAGAAGTTTGCCAAAATACATGTAATTCATCTTTTGGGCTATTTTTGCTTCCAACAGCAGACATGGGGATTTCTAATTGTCCTGACAAGGCATGTTCTCCGTTGTAACGGGAAATGACTGGACCACATTCACCATGGGGGCCTGCGAGAGGCCCCCCTTGGCGTTTCCCACCTGCAGCGGATTTCCTTGCCTATCTCTTGACGATCTTCATTCGTTGTCCCAATGTCTACCTTTCCCACATCTCCTACATAACCCTGAAGGCTGAGGCCTCCTATTCCTGTTATTCCTGGAAAAGGCATTATTATTATTATTATTTCTGTAAATCCTTTGTCTGCAATTCCGTTTCATATGTCCCATTCTGCCACAATTAAAACATTTGGTATTTTGATGTCTCCTTTTACCATTGGCAATGGCTTCTTCTACCCATGTATCGGCGTGAAACTCAGTCGATTCAATATTCATTGTATGTAAGACCCATTCCTCCAGGGGTGCTGATCTGATCTTTAGAGGCGCCAAAACCCTTTTGCACTCTACATTGGCATTCTCATAAGCCAAGGACTCAATTATTACCTGCCTTGCTTCTGGGTCAGATATCCCTATTTGTACAGCTTTAGTTAGTCTATGTAAAAAGTCCACAAATGGTTCTCTCGGACCCTGTTTAACTCTGATATATGATTCCGTTCTCTGTCTTGGGTCTTGAACCCTGTCCCAAGCCTTCAAGGCTGCGGTAGTACATATGGATAGAGTGTGTTCATCATAATTAGCTTGTTCTAGAGGATCAGAATAAAGTCCTTCACCCATAATTTGATCTAGTGTGATGTCAACTCCCTTTGATCTTTCCTGCTGTTCTAAAAGCCTAGCCTCTTGTCTAAACATGCACTTCCAGCTCAATTGAGGTCCGTTCTCTAAAACAGCCGAGACCAGGTCCAACCAGTCTCTAGGTGTGGGGTTAATTGTTATGGACCAAGACTTTAGCATCTCCTTAACAAAGGAGCTATGCATCCCAAAATTCATAACAGCTTGTTTAATTTCTTTCAGATCATTCATACGGATGGGTTCCCATGTATGTTCCTTGGTGATCTTAGGGTTTTTAGAACCAGTCACCTTTTCTGTAGTTATCACTGGGAAAACAGGTAGAGTTCTATTAAAGCTATCCCAGAGAGTTCTGTTTATCGATGGGATTGGGACGTTCTTTTGTACTATTTGCTCCTGTTCATGAGAGTCCATAATTTCCTCGATCTTTTCAAATCTATTTACCATTGCCTTCTGCAATGCCTCAATCTCTTGCCCAGTATTATGTTCCAAGGCTTTCATAGAGGATTCAAAGGTATGAAGTTTGTCCAACACCGATAACGTCTCATCCTTGGACAGAATTTTTATGGCATGAATGGTGCCATCTTGTATTGAAATTCTGTCCAGCAACCTTTCATAGCCCTTTGATAAAGTCTTGTTAATACATTCAACGGTTCGAATCTTCTCAGATAATGTTTCAGTTCCTACCGACAGGGATTGTAACTTATGATTCAAATCAGCTGTTCCTGCCTCCATATCTTGCATTTTCCTCTCAAGTGATAAAGCCATCTCAGAGAGAGATCTGTTATTCCTTTCCTCATGAGATTCAAACTTCTCCTCGAAAGTTTCAAACCGTTTACAAAACTCTTGCATATTTTTCTCAATTAACAAATCCATCTCAGAGGAAAGTCTATTATTCCTTTCCTCGAGAGCTGCAACCGTCTTTTCAAGCTGTTTATTAGTGTTTTCCAAACCAGTTATGTCCTTGTTTAGTTTTTTAGCTCCTGCCTGTAAGGACTCTATCTCTTTTTTATCTTCCAACCACGTTGTAATGAAAAGAATAAAAATAAAGAAGATACTAAGCCCTGTAAATATCCAGCCAAAGGAAACCATATCTGTATCACTCAAAAATTCAGTCATCGTGTAATTAAACAAATTATAGAATCCTTTAATAGTGATATTATCAGACATTTTTAATCTTAATGCTTAATTTCAATCAAATGAAAAAAATTACCTGTAATTACCGTTGTCTGCCACTAGATGGCGAAGAGCACCTAGTTTCACGTGTTTTTGGGAAACCAAAGAAGGCGTCCCGCATAGAGTTCAAGGCGGCGATGTTTCGCTAGCTTGAAATCAACGTTGAATCTCTGCAAAAGCTTGAAATCAACGTTGAATCTCTGCAAAAGCTTCACAAACAATTTGGCGGGCGACCCGGCACCGCGGGGTTCGATGCCTGGGAGGCGGCCATGGCGGCAGGGGGTGCTGTACGGAGGGGAGACACGCGCAGAGCGCAGGAGCCACGGTTTTTTCTGGTCCCACTGTGCTGAGCGGCCCGTGAGGCCGGGCAATCAGCTCCTGGGCGGGGCAAAGCAGCAGGCCTGGCACAGCAAAGGATACTGCGACTTTCGGCCTCGGGCTGTCTCCGTATGGAGACGTGGAAATAATAAAAAAAAAAAAGTGCGTGCTCCGGCTCAATCAGCTGAATTAAAGTTGAGCCGGCTCCACCCGCCTGTGAATTGTGAGCAGAAATTTGCCAACTGCAGCAGGCTGTGGGGTACGGGTGGTCTCAGGTGGCTTGGCTTCCCCGGGGTTCTGCCCCACGTGGGAGCGCCAAATGTACCGGCGGGTACCGGCGGTACCTGCGGTAGGAGGGGTTAGGAAATAACCAGAATAGTCCTTATATAATAAATCAGTTTTAATAAAAGGGGAAATAAGGGAACTTACAGAACCAAGGGTCCAGCGGAGCAGAAGGTAACGCGGGGAATAGCAAATGGGCTCCTCCTGGCGCCCTGATGCTATTTAAGGGGTATCCTACCTCGCTGGGGCAGCCACACCCCTGAACGCAGGGATTGGGCCAGCTGCCCCAACAAAAAGAACAAGAATGTTACACTATTTGTAGAAATATCACTAATGGTAATAACAACTTGCTTTGTTCTTGTTTTGTTTCTGAAACCAGGTCTCACTAAATAGCTCTGATTAGTATGGTGATGGGGATTCCAAAAAAAGCAATGGTTTTAAAAAAAACAAAATCTTTAAGAGTATACACAGTCATAGATGAAAGGATTAAAGAAATTAAGCCACATAAAAATGGAAAATACACAGTCTGGATTATGTATATTATTTATATTATTGTGGGTTTTTTTTTAATCTTTTGACTGAGTGAGCTAAGTATAGAGAGACATTTTATTGTACGAGCTGCTAAGCTAAACAAATATATATACTTAAAGGTACCTTGACTTCAAAATTTGGCTCTAAAGATTTGTTGCTTTGGAAAACAGGTTCTGCATTTGTTCCCACAGAGGATGAGAACCTGTGGATTCCTTCCAGACTAATGTGGTTCAATGGAACAAGACCCCCTTAAAAGTCTCCATTAACCCCTAAAATTACTTTGCACAACAAAAAGCAGAAACCATTTAACACCCAAATCCCTTAAATGATTGTTTATAAATGTTTGTTTACATTTAAAGGGGGAATATAAGATAGAGGTGAATATTTTGCATTGGTATCAATCTCAGTTTATTGATACAAATTTAAGGTCAATTTTGTTATATGTATATTTCTGCTCTTGATTAAGGTATTGTGTTTGTGCAGCTCATTTAAGAATGTAATGTATAATTAAGAAATACAGGTTAATGGATAATCACCAATAATAGTCAAGCTTGTAGTCATGTTAAGTTTTCTAGATGTACAAAGATAAATTTCAAATTGAAATTGAAGAAAAAGTTAAAAGAACAAGAATGTTACACTATTTGTAGAAATATCACTAATGGTAATAACAACTTGCTTTGTTCTTGTTTTGTTTCTGAAACCAGGTCACACTAAATAACTCTGATTAGTATGGTGATGGGGATTCCAAAAAAAGCAAATCTTCAAAGACTTTCAAAGACTAACAGAATATGGCATTTAAAGTATTTTAAGAACTTAGGACTTTTCGTGACAATGAAACATATCTGCTCCGGGCAGCATCAATCTAGTTCAAGGAGAAGATGGGCATCTAAAAGGCTCCTTATGGGGTTTGTTAGCATTTGGGCAAGAAACAGCTCTTGCCTGGACTGCTTGATGATATGCTATATAAACTGGACATGAGGACCCACAGAAATATGACTGCTGAACTTGCCTAATGGTAGGACAGTCCTTCAGGGTTCCTGCTTCATGAAAGAGTCTGCTAGGCATTCTGCAGGACAAAGAAGAAAGTGGCTGACAAACTGCCAATATAGGCAGAAATGTCTTTGAAATTTCGTGCTTCATGAAAAAGTCTACCAGATACTAGGGGCCTGTAGGCTGAAGATGGATGCCTAGAAGAATGTTACAGAAGAACTTTGGGTGACTGTCCAGACAATGAAATGTTTCTGTCAATTCTAGAGTTTTGGAAGTTGCTTACAATGAACTTCCTGTTTACTTAGGTAATAAAAGATAAAGTAGGTATAAATATTGTAACTGTAATCCTTGCTTGATACCTGTTTTGTTACATGTAATTTTACTATGTTATAGTTAAAACCTTCCTTTTTATTTAGACAAAAAGGGGGAGGTGATGTGGGATTCCATTCTGTATATGTGTTGCTTTTATTGGTTAATGAATAAAGAAGCTCCTTTGACTGTGATAGGGCAGAAGAGAGCTAGGCAGAAAAGCTAAACTGAATGCTGAGAGAAAGGAGGCAGATTCAGAGAGACACTATGTAGCCACAGAGGTGACAGACACTGAAACCTTGCCCATAGGCCATGGTAGGCCACAACCTAGCACTGATGCACAAATTAAGAGAAATTGGTTGATTTAAGATGTAAGAGCTAGCTAGAAATATACACAAGCTAACAGCCCAAGCAATGATTTAATTAATAGTTTCTGTGTGACTATTTCAGATTTGGGTGGCCAAGAATGAACAAGCAGTATCCACCTACATCCTGGAACTTGCTACGTAGACCAGGCTAGCCCTCAACTCAAAGTTCCATTGGTCTCTGTCTCCAAGTGCTGGGATTAAAAAGAATAACTTTTGAATGAACTTGACAAATGATGTTTGTTTTTCCTACTACCATTTTTAAATTTTTACTTTATTCATTATTATTGTGATGGAGGAGTGTCTATGTGTTACTTTCATTATTAATAAAGAAAACTGCCTTGGCCCTTTAAGAGACAGAAAATGAGGTAGGCGGAATAGACAGAACAGAATTGTGGGAACAAGGAAGCAGAGTTGGGGAGACGCTTCAGGCAGTTGCCATAGTGAGTCTCCATGCTTCTCCTCTCCGAGATGGATGCAGGTTAAGATCTCTCCTGGTAAGCCACACCTTGTGGTGCTATACAGATTACTAAATATGGGTTAAAGGAAGATGTGAGAATTAGCCAATAAGAGGCTGAAACTATGGGCCAGGCAGTGTTTTAAAAGAATACAGTTTCCGTGTAATTATTTTGGGTAAAGCTAGCCGGGTGGCGGGACACAGCCTGCCGTTTCTTTCAACAGATTGGTGCTCCAACGTGGTGACTAAATCCACGTAAAAACCTGAAAAAGCTTTAAATAAAGGAGAGAGAGAGTTTAACACAGCTTTTTGCTGTTTGCCTGGACGTGCCGTAGAGAGATTTCCTGTTTCGGCAATAGCGGCAGAGAAAAAGCTGAGTCACTTTAAAACATGGCTTCCTGGTGCTGTGCTGCCAGTGCAAACTCTGGCTATAAAGCATTTCAGTGGCTTTTATGGACTGGATGTTTGTGTGCCCGCTTGGGATCGGAAAGAAAGTACTCTGAGACCATGCCGATGGCTCACTGCTCCCTGCCTGAACCTGGGCAGATGGCGGAATCAGGCTTAGGCAAGCAGGAGAACATGGCGGATTTCTGCCGCCATAGAGAGATGTTTCCAGTCTGCACAGTGCTCTGCGCATCTGATTTGGCTGTAACTTGGATGAAAAGAGTTTCTGTGCTGCATGCTCAGTCTCGGAATTAAACTGCTGAGTGCGGCTCCAATGTGGACTGCTGTGTGCCTGTAACTGTGTGCGGCTCAGGGGCACCAAATGACTGAGGCAGGAGCGGCTTTGGCTATGCTCCGCCATGCTGAACTGTACTGATCTCAGGCAGGATCTATCGTAATTACCATGATAACAGCGCAGTTAAGGTTTAGACTTGGCTGGAAACAGGCGGTACCGTATTACCTCTACGTGGCGCAACTTAAGTTTTTAAGAAGTGCTTAACCTTTTAAGAAGTGTTCCTGGATAGTAAAAAAATTACAGATTAACAATAGGAAAGATTCAGACATAAAAGGCCTTTAAATGGCTCACAATGTTGGATAAATATACGTAGGCTTGAGAGAGAGAAAAAATAAATATATAGAAAATAAAGTTAATGCCTTAAAAAAGGTTAAAGTCTTTAAAGAGACAAAATAAAGTAAGTGATAGACTAAAAATAAGCCACGTAAAAATGGAAAATTCACAGAGAGTCTGGATGATGTATTTTATTGTGTTTTCTTTGAAATTTTTGACTATAAAGGAGCTAAGTACAGAGAGACATTTCATTATATGGGCTGCCAGGCTAGACCAGAATGGACATCTTAATGGTATGACTTCAGAATTTGGATCTAAGAACATGATGCTTTGGAAAAGAGTTTCTTCTTTTGTTTTCACAGAGGACGAGACTCTGTGGATTGCTTCTATCCCAATATGGTATGATAGACCACGCCCTCCTGAAAGGTTGCTGTAAACATCTTCAAAAAATTACTTCACTCAACTGCCAACTGAGAGTAACCTAACACACAGGTTACACCATGAAAGACCTAAATAACAGCACCCCCATTCAGCAGGAAGCAGTTTGGAGAGAAAGAACTGCGCCCATTTTCCCAAATATTGTTTATAAATGTTCTTTTACATTTAAAGGGGGATAGGATATAGATATGATATAGAGATAAATAATTTACAATGGTATGGATTTTAAGGTCAATTTGTTATATGTATATGTATTTCTGATCTTGATTAAGCTATTTTGATTGTATAGTTCATTTTAAAAACTGTTATGTATAATTAGGAAATATAGGTTAATGGATAATCATCGATAATAGTCAAGCTTGTAGTCATGTTAGTTAGATTTTCTAGATATATAGAGATATACTTTAGTTAAATAGGCATTCTTCATATCTTTCAATAGTCAAACTTGTAGTCATGTTAGTTAGATTTTCTAGATGTACGTAGATATATTTCAGATAGGCATTCTTCATATCTTTCAAAGACTACAGAATATGGCATTTAATGTTTTAATAATTTAGGGTTTTTCATAATAATGAGACACGTCTGCTCCTGGCAGCACCAATCTACTTCAAGAGGAAGATGGGCATCGAAGAGGCTACTTATGGAGTTTGTTAGCCATTTGGGCAAGAAACTGCTCTTGCCTGGACTGTTGCATAAACTGCACACAAAGAACCTGCAGAGAGAGGACTGCTGAACTTGCCTAAAGGTGAGATGGTCTTTTGGGGTTCCTGATTCGTGAAAGAGTCTGCGAGACGTTCTGCAGGACATAGCAGAAAGTGACTGAACTGTCTTTGGAATTTCCTGCTTCATGGAAATGTCTGCTGGATACTTATGGGCCTGTAGGCTGAAGATGGATGCCCCAATGGTACAGAGGAACTTTGGGTGACTGTCCAGGCAACGAATTGTCTCTGTCATTTCTAGAGGTTGACAGCTGCATATTTCTTGTTTACTTAGGTAGTATTATATCCTTCTGGAGTCTTTGATGAGTTGAAGAATAAATAGATAGTTATAGCTTTCCTTAGTTATGATAAAAGATAAAATAGATCTAAATATTGTAACTGTAATTCTTGCTTGATAACTGTTTGTTACATGTAATTTTACTATGTTAAAGCCTTTCTTTTTTGTTTAAACAGAAAAAGGGGAAATGATGGAGGAGTGTCTATGTGTTACTTTCATTATTAATAAAGAAAACTGCCTTGGCCCTTTAAGAGACAAAAAATTAGGTAGGCGGAATAGACAGAACAGAATGCTGGGTAGCAGGAGTGGGGAGATGCTTCAGTCGCCATAGTGAGTCTCCATGCTTCTCCTCTCCGAGATGGATGCAGGTTAAGATCTCTCCTGGTAAGCCACACCTCGTGGTGCTACACAGATTACTAAATATGGGTTAAAGGAAGAAATGAGAATTAGGCAATAAGAGGCTGAAACTATGGGCCAGGCAGTGTTTTAAAAGAATACAGTTTCCATGTAATTATTTTGGGTAAAGCTAGCCGGGTGGCGGGACACAGCCTGCCGTTTCCTTCAACATTATTGTGTATGTGAAAATGAATAGGCACAGCACTGGTTTTCTTCTTCTGTCATGGGTTCTGTACCATAGCTAATATTACTTTTGTGGAGTTTGTACTCTTAAGTCTCATCAGGGCAGAAGAGATGGTTTAATGGATAAAAGTGCTTGCCACAGTACTGGCAAACAGTTATAATTTCTAGAAGCCACTGGAAATGTAAAATGTGATGGCAAGCTCAAAGTGAAAGTCACAACATTTAGGTCTTTAATAGTCCATAAAAAAATTTACAAACTCTAACACATGGGTTCACTGGAATATACAGTTTAATAAAAAAATTAAAAAACCGATTTAGCATATGGTCCACCAAAACATTTTGAAAACACAGACCTTTTCTTGGATCTTTGGTAAAATCATCAAACTTTAAAGGTAGAAAGAAAATGCATGGACTAAGTATCAAAAAACTAACATTAGAAGAAAGTAAATTTAGACTGAAATAGTGACATGGGAAGTTGACAGTTTTAGAAGAAATGAGGAGACTATTTTAAAGGCTGACCAAAACAACCTCACCTATCAATAAAAGAGACAGCTCAGCTGTTTCCTGCTCTTTCAGGTTCACTTCCCAACACCCACAGATGGCTCACAACTTCCTGAAACTCTAGTTCCAGGAGATCCAATACCCTCTTCTGGTCTCCAATCACAGCATGTACATGACACATATACAGTTATACAGGCATATACTCATATAAAATAATAAATAATTTTTTTGAAAATGTGTTTCTCATACAGGGATAAAAAAAAGTCAGGCACTTTGGCATTACCTGGATCTGTGCCCTATTTCCAGCTGCAATATTAGATACTGTCCAACAGGTTTCCTTTTTGGTAGATCCCTTGGGGCTACTCAGTAAGTGCAGTAAACTCTGAAATGCTGAGCAATTCAAAATTACCTAAAAGAAGGAACAGGTTTTTCAGTTTTACTTATAGCATAGTTCCAGGTTTTGTTTGCTGAGGCAAGGTCTTATGTAGCACAGGTTGTCCTCAATGCATATTGGAAGATGAGCTTGAAATCCTGGATCTTCCTATGTCCACCTCCCAAGGGGCAATAAGTAAATATTTAATTCAACAAACTTTGTCTTGAAAAACAAACACAGAGAAACCCTGTCTCAAAAAGCAAAAAAAAAAAAAAAAAAAAAAAAACTACAAACAAAAAACCCCAAACAAACTTATTTTACTACAATATAGGAGAAAAAAACTCCAGAATTCTAAAAATTAACTTTACATACATAGTGCTTTTAAATTGTATTTATTCATGGGGAGCATGTATGTGTGTGGGCTTGAGTGTACTGCAGTACACACGGAGGTAAGAGAAAAATTGTAGGAGTAGGTTCTCTCCTTTCGTCATGTGTCCCAGGAATCATACTCAGTGGCAAGTGCCTTTATCAATTTAGTCAAAGTACCAGTCCATTAAAATAATATTTAGTGATAGTCTGAAATACATTAAAGACTATGAAACTGGTTTCACTGTGTACATTCACAAACACTGTGATGTGTGATAGTACACACCCATACTTAAGAACTTGGGAGCCAAACAAGGGATGATCTTGAATTTTGAGCACAGCTTGATCATTACAGTCATACTTTGCTCTCGAAACAAAACCTATAATATACATCTTCAATAATGTTAGTATTTTAAAAACTATAACATGGGCTGGAGAGATGGCTCAGTGGTCAAGAGCACTTGTTGCTCTTATAGAGGACCCAAATTCAAATCCCAGTACCCGCATGGTGGTTCACATACATCCTCTACTCAAGTTCGAAGAGATATGATGCCTTCTGCTCATCACAGGAACCCACCTTACATGTTACACTTATACACATGCACACAAAACAATCATACATAAAATAAGATGAATAAATCTTTAAAAAAAATTTACAAATAGAGGACAAGTATGGTGGAATACACATTGATTCCCAGCACTTGGAAGGTAGAGCAAGTGGATCTCTTCTGAATTCAAAGCCAGCTTGATCTACACTGAGAATTACAGGCTAGCCTGGACAACATTCAAAAGAGGGAAACTCTGCTGTAGGCCTCTGGTACTAACTAACAACATTCTAAACCTTTGGGGCTTGTTTCCTAGGGCTTCAAGAGGATTTGACCACTGGGAGTTTTTTTTATCTTGCATTCAATAAACCAGTATATAATTAAGTGCTCTGCAAGATACAAAGAATTAAAAACCAAAACAAACCTAAGCAGAAAACCAACTACCAAACAGCTTTCAAAGGTAGACAAATCTGATTAAATCAGAAACTAAACAGTTAAAATCATTTTAATGGTATGGAGAGTTCAAGAATCTATCACTGTACAGTTGAATAGACTCTATCCCAGAAACAGTATTTATAAAGAAACATAAATACAAGTATATTTATAAAGTTAAGTATTTATATAAAAATAAACAGAAAATGAAAATTAATCCCTTTCTCCTCTAATTATTGGTGGTTTTACTAATATACAAGTAAAATAACCCAAATAGACAAAGTATATTTCTTAAAGAAAAAAACATTCAGTGCTAACCCTCACAACCAGCTAAGAGTAAAAACAACAAAAACCACGCCCATAAAAAAGCCAGAAAAAAAAACACATTTCAAGGTAATCTGGAGACATTTAAAACCGTTCCAGACATACAAACTCAAAAATCCTACAATTAATATATACCATACCATATTTTTGCAAAAAAATATTTGCAACATGGACTGGCAAGATGGCTCAAAGGGTAAGGATGCTTGGCCAGGCCTGATGATCTGAGTTCAGTCTGCAAAATCCATGTAATAGAAGAAAACAGAGACTCTCATTAAGTTGTCCTTTGACTATCATGTGTGCCCATACACATATATAGATATCACACCAACATGTGCACATAAAGATGCACAAAAAAGGGGCTGGAGAGATGACTTGCAGCTAAGAGTACATACTACTCTTCCAAAAGATCCAGGTTCAATTCCCCACACACACCTGGCAGTTCACAACCCTCTATAACTCGTTTTCCTAGGGATCCAACACCCTCCCTCACACACACACACACACACACACACACACATATATATGCAGGCAAAACATCAATGAACATGAAATAAAAGTAAATTTAAAAACACAAAATAGGTATAAAAAACTAGAATAAGAGTTTATCTTAGTTATGTAAATTAAAAAGAAAAGTAAAAAGCTTATTCACAAGAAATAAATGAAAACCAAAACAAAGCCATGTATTGCCTATTAAATGTAGCAACTTAAACAACAAAACTTATGGTTAAAATTGTCTTTTATTTAAAAAAAGAAAAGAATGTCAGAGATTTACTTCCCCCAGTTCTGGAGACTGGGAAGTCCATAGTCAAATCACCAATACCTCATGTAAGGGAACTTCTTCTACAACCTCATGTAGCAGAAAGCTGAAAAGCCTTCTGTCATATGACAGAAAAGAGAGTAAATGTAAGTTCTAAAATTAATTTTGTCACAAATATTGTTTTTATTTTATAGTTTTATTTAAAATCCTTGCAAATAAACACCACACCAAAATTAACCAGTTCTAATGTCTTTATAGTGAACCTCAATATAGTTAGAACAGCCATTCTGAAGCTGTGGAGCTTCCTGGTGGATTTTACACTTTCACTACTGAATATACTATTTGCTCATCCACCACCAGAACCTATGACAAAATTAGAACTCAAAAAACAATTAGCTTTGTATCTTCTTTCATAACCTGTGTCTAGAAAGTTAGATAACCTAGAAAAGGAATTTCTAAATGTATATCATTAACCAAAATTAAGCCCTGAAGCTATAAATGGCAGACTCATTATGAGCAATCAGACTGAAACTGTCATTAAAATCTCTCTTCAGACAAAAGCCTAGGACTGGAAAAATTCACCACTGATTCCCATCAAAGCTTCAAGAAATACCTTATATCAGTTCTTTATTTGTTCCATAAATATTACCAATGGAACATGACCAAATTCATTCTATCAAGCCAGTAATACTATCTTCACACCAAAGGAGGAAAAGGCACTACAAAAACAAAACCCTATAGACCAATTTTCCTGATGAATATAATGCGAAAATTCGTAACAAAATACTTGTAAACCAAATTCAAGGGTGCGTTAATAAGATTATACATTACAATCAAGTGGGCTTTATCCCAGAAACATGAGGTTGATTAACATATATAAATGAATAAATTTAATATACCATAAAAGTAAATTCAAGGACAGAAATCACAAATATTTTAACTGACTTTGAAAAAGCATTTGACAAAGTTCAAAACCCCTTTGTGATAAAAGTTTTTAAAACTTCAGATGGCACATACCTCAAAATAAAGGCTATATACAATAAATCTATAGCCAACATTATATTAAATGGAGACAAACAGAGAGAATGTTCTCAAAAATGAAAAAAGAGACAAGTATGAAAACCTCCTCTCTCTTATTTCATAATAGTGCCCAAAACTTTAGTTAAAACAAGAGAAAGACTTAAAAGGGGTAAATACAGGAAAGTAAAAAATCATATCCCATTTGTAGACATGATTCTGATTTGGTTTTGTTCTTTTGTCTTAATTTTGTTGTTTTGAGACAGGGTCTTACTGTGTAGCTCTAACAGGCATTCATTTATACCAACATTCTATTCTCAGAGGAATCATGAAAAATGTTCCATTCAAAATAACCCCCCCCCCAAAATTAAGTATCTAGGAATGGATTTAGGCAAAGAAGTGAAAGACCTCTACAAGGAAAACTTTAAGGTAATAAAAAAGGAAATTTCAGAAGATACTGGACAATAGAAACATATGCCATGCTACTAGACTGACAGAATGTGGTGAAAATGGTTATACTACTAAAATTAACTTATAGAATTAATGTAATATCTAACAAATTTTCCAGTTTATGTTTCACAGCTTCAGAAAAACACACACACAAGAATTCATATGAAACCAAAAAAAGACCACAGGTAACCAAAGCAATCCTAAGGAGCAAGAACTTTGCTGGAAGCATTACAGCATCAGACCTCAGATTGCACTATCTATCTACAGTAATAAAAGCAGCCAGGTACACAACAACCATACAACACCTCTATTTTACTCCTGCACATATACCCAAAGCACTCCATACCCTATCATAGAGATTTTTGAAGTCCCAAGTCTATCGCTGTTTTATTCATTATAGTAAAAATTTGAATAAACCTAGTTGCCCATTAGTACATGAATGGATAATGATATGAATATTATTCAGTACTCAAGAAAAATAAAATTTGCAGGATTGGATGGGCTTAGAACATGTAATATTAAGAAAGGTCATACAATTTCAAAAAGAAAAAACCCCACCTGTTCTGATATGTGGAATCCAGCCAATAATTTATGTATCTGTGTAAACAAATGTGCATGTGGGTACAATATAACATGGAGAAAAGAGAACAAGAAAGGCTAAATATTGGGGATGAAGAAGGACTGAATGAAAGTAATGAACCAACTTTCATATTTCATACAATCTGACACAAATAACTCTAAGTATCTACCCAGAAGCAATTACTAAGCTTCTAAGAGAATGTTACATGTGCACTAGAAGAACAATACACACAGCTGTACAGAAGCATAGAAAACAGCAAAAATTAAACGTTTTTGGAAGTATGTATGAGGGGTGGATTGTTAATACTGACAACTCCAGCTAATGGGGTAAAATACTGGCTATGAAAAAGCCATACTTAACTCTGAACTTGGTGATGAGTGACTAGTGAGCCAATGACAGAAAAGGTTTTGGGGGGGCTGCCCCAACCTAAGACAGGAAATGTGTTTTGACCTGGACGCTTTCCCATGATGGGTACGGGGTATTGCCTGACGTCCAATACCACCTAAGACAGGCCTAGTCATATAATTTATATAAAAGGGGGATCTGTAAGGCCCAGGTCTGCCCTTGCTCCTGGGATTCATCTTGAGGACAGTTTCTGGTCAGCCAGCTAAAACATTCTGTTTGTTCCTGTGCTCCCTCTGCCCTACCTGGTGATTAGCTGTAGGGCATTTTTTTACTACATCTTTGTTATGGTAATTTCCCACCTCCTGGGGGAATCCTTATACAGCAGCTAGGTATATAAGGATTTCCCCAAGGCTTATCTCCTTTCGAATGACCCAGGCCTCTTCAGTGTTCTTTCAATCTCTAGGCCCTTGCCTGCCTCATGTACAGTACAGTGGCACACAAACTGTACAGAGGGCGTAACACAGAATCGGATGTTACAAACCCCAGCACTCAGGAAGGTAAAGCAGTCAAATTTTCTGAGTTTGAGACCAGCCTTATCTACAGAATAAATTCCAGGGCTACACACACACACACACACACATACACACACACACACACACACACACACACACACACACACACACAAAAAAAAAAAAAAAAAAAAAAAAAAAAAAAAAAAAACCCGGTCTCAAAACTCAAAAACACCAAAAAAGAAAAAAGAAAAAAACCAATCAAACAAAGAATAAGATATGCCTTAAATCTGGATCACACTTTTTGGTAGTCACCAACATATATAAAGAATATTTGTTGTGTTTGGTGGTCGCACAATAATGGTGGGATAGACCTCCAAAATGTATTAAACCAGAAGCAAGCTTTATTCCAGAAAAAAAAAAAACTACCAAGCGCACACAAAGCTTGTTTCCTGTAGCTGTGACCACAGCCAGAGATTGGCTTCTGAAACTGTGGCCCTGGGTTCTGGTTTGGAGCTTCTTCATATGGTAAAATCTAGCACCAGGTGTGTGTCAAAGGGCTTTTACAACCTTGAGATCAGGCTTAAAATCACATTACATTGTTAGTTTTACAACTTTTTTTCTAGAGCATTAGAATATTAACTTGGGGTGTTTGTGAAAGTTAGTGGTTGGCACAGCCACTTTTCACTGCACCTGAAAGAATGTAAGGCAGAGAGTAGAGTTACATAAGGGGACAGTTAACCCTTAGAAGAGTACAAGCAGAGGGTCCCGTAGAGGCAATAGCTAGAAGCTAACCTTTTTTGCCAGTACCTGCCTAGCTGGAAAGCTGGGAGGCAGGAAATGATTGTTAAAAGTTTACACAGTGTACACAGTGTACACAGTGGCTGCCAGGATGTCTCCTCTTAAGGCAGAAAGTGTTTATTAAAAGTTAACAGTGGGGCTGGAGAGATGGCTCGGGGTTAAGAGCACTGGTACCTCTTCCAGAGGTCCTGAGTTCAATTTCCAGCAACCACAAGATGATTCACAGTCATCTCTGATAAGATCTGGTGCCTTCTTCTTGCCTGCAGGTAGAACATTGTAAATTTAATAAATAAATAAATCTTTTAAAAAGGTTAATAGTGGCTGCCAGCTCTCTCTCTCTCTCTCTCTCTCTCTCTCTCTCTCTCTCTCTCCCTCTCTCCCAAAAAGAATAAAAACACCACAGGCACACAAAGCTTGTCACCTGTAGCTGTGACCACAGCCAGAGATCGGCTTCTGAAACTGTGGCCCAAAATGTGTTTGGGCTTACAACTTTATATTTCTGTATTTCTGGGCTGAACTCTTAATTTCTATATTTTATTCCTGTACTTTTTATTATTGAATAAGGAAGCTCTCTCTTTGCCTGCTTGCCCTAGCTCTGGCTACCAAGTTCATTTCTTTACCAGCATTAGAGTCTACTTCCTTGAAATTTTGTTATATACTGAAGACCAGCTGAGCTATCCAGCCTCATGAACTTAACAACTATTTCTATTGTTTGGCAGACATTTTTGGATTACCTGGACCACAGCTTATAAGACATTCTAATAAATCCACTTTCTATATACATGGAGAGATTCATTCTAACACTCCTATTCATGTAGACAACCTTGAGTAATGCTGCTGTGGGTTTTTTTTTTCACCTTCCCATTGAGGAAGATGTGATGGCATTAGTGCTCATAAACACTTTTCCCATCTCATTATTCTCTAAGATTTCAACTTTTCCTGAAGATGACTCTTTATTTATATCCAATTGACAACAGTTTGTTCTGAATTTCATGAATGAAACTCCAAAGTGTAGTGAGGAGCTGCGGGCGGCTTCCCGCTGCCCTGCTCTCGGCCACGGGCTAGCTTAAAACCCGAAATAACAACACACAAATTGTATTCTTTTAAACACTGCCTGGTTCATTAGTTTCAGCCTCTTACTCACATCTTGATTAACCCATATCTAATAATCTTTGTAACACCACAAGTGGTGTCTTACGGGGAAGATTCAGCATGTCTGACCTGGCGGCTGGCTTCATCGCATCTGTCTCCCTGAGGAGAGGCATGGCGGTCTGCTCAGAGAGGCGAGGCGGGGGCAATTGTCTGAGCCATCTACCTCACTTCCTTTTTCCTGTTCTGTCTACTCCACCTATCTAAATTTTGCCCTATCAAAAAGCCAAGGCAGTTTGTTTATTAGCCAATGAGAATCCTCCATCACCAAAGGAATAAAACCATCATGCAGCTTCCTGGTGTGAGAAAGACTTATTATCTGTTTTTAATCTGTGATCTAGTTCTTGCTTTTCTTTTCTGGTTATCTGAAGCCCCTGTGACATCCAAGTAAAAATTACCTTCAGTTCACCTGACCTCTGTATGATGTCACATAACAAATATCTCCTTTTGTATCTTTAAATCTCCCATTAGCTGTTAATATTCTGGGCATCCTTCCACCTGTGGGACAGGGACATAGTATATTGCAGTACCCTGTACAGCTAGCTAGCCACATTGTGTCAAGGAGAAGAACGGGAAGTGCCTGTGGAGAGCAGGAAGATTGCAGGGTCTACTATTGGAGCCAGGGGCACGTGCTATGGAAATGCACCTCTGCTGATCTAGAAAAGGTCTTTGGGATGAAAGGCAGGGCCAGGAACCACTGAGCTGTGTCTTTGATTTTCATTTTTAAAATTTTTATTTAATTAGTTAATTAATTTATTGTTTTTCAAGACAGGATTTCTCTTTCTTTCTTTCCTTTTTTATTTATTTTTAGTTTTTCGAGGCAGGGTTTCTCTGTACCTTTGGAGCCTGTCCTGGAACTAGCTCTTGTAGATCTATCTATCTATCTATCTATCTATCTATCTATCTATCTATCTATCTATCTATCTATTGTCTTTCTAGACAGGGTTTCTCTGTAGCTTTGGAGCCTTTCCTGTAACTAGCTCTTTTAGAACAGGCTGGAGAGAAATCAAAGAGATTCGCCTACCTCTGCTTCCCAAGGGCTGGGATTAAAAGCCTGCGCAGCGACCATCACCACCCGGCTGAGCTGTGTCTTTAAGCACAGTATAACTCTATGGGAAGTGCTCTTGTCACTCAGGCCTCACTAGCCAATCAGACCCTCCAGGTGGCCTGCCAGTCAGAAGTTGGGCAGGATCTTTCCGGCTGTGGCCACTTTCAAGCTTGACTTTGAAGAGAAGTCGGCATCAGTGGTTTTCTATGTTCTGCTGTGAGTGCAGGGAGCATGCGCAAACTGGAAAATCACAATGTGGTGAGATTGGGGCTATCCTCAATTGGGGCTATTCTCAGACCAGGAGAAGCAGCTAGATGAGCCATGGGAGACAGTGTTGTGCACCTTCCTCTGGCCGGGTGGGAGCCGGTGACCAAATGCAGAATTCATCATGTTTCTGCCTAGTCCTGCTGGTCCTGCATGCCCCAGCAGGGTCTGTGTGATCCTGTGTGATTCTGTATGATCTTTGAAATTCTTGAGCTGGCTGGCAGCCTCTGAGTAACTTCATTGTCCCTACTGTGCCTGTTCAGAACTTTGGGAGTGGGACTGTACTTTGAAATACCATTGTTGTTGACTTCACTGTGAAATGTGGGCTCCCTTAGTGCTTGTATTGTCGCTGTGTAACACAGATTTGCCAAGGTCAGAGAGCTCTGTTCCCTCTAGTATCTTCCAGAAGTTCTGCGCTTTGAACATTTAATATTTAGGTTTAGGATCCATCTGGAGTTAATTCTGTGGAGCTTGTAAACAGTATTTCCTGTGTAGAGTAGCACTCCACTGCTAAACTGTGGAAGAGTAGAACTGGGAAACATTAAGTCACACAGTGGAATTTAGGTAAGGGAGAGCTGCATCCCAAATACCCCAAAGGCAATGGCATTCTAACCTGTTAGAGATTAGTATGATAAGATGTAAAAGTTTGTTCCCCAGGATTAACCAGGACATTCCCATCACAAAGGAGACAAGCCTGATTTACAACCAGCACAAATGCCCATCCCTCCATTAAAAAACTGGCTTCTAAATGCTGCTCAAGGGGCCATTACAGGGTCACAACTAACACTAAGTCCTCTTGTGCCATAGGGGTATATTAATTCTAGAATTAATTTCCAGTCTTTTTGAAAAGTGATTTTGAGTCAATGTCTTCTAGTTTGATTGTGATATGCTTGAACCCTGTCTGTAGCCCCATAAAGCATTGCCTTTGTTCTCCTCTTGACCAAACACTCTAAACCTTGGATTACATGTCTGTAGCACCACACACTTTAAAATTGTGTTTGCGTCACTTAGTGGACTGTCCATTGCAGAATAGGGAAAGGATTTGTGTGTGGAGCCTGGCTTCTCCCTTGAGACCAGAAGAGGAGGAACATTGTTCTGTGTTCACTGCAGGGGGAAACAGACTAGATAATGGCTAGGTCACAGACTGCACTGCAGGGGTCTCCATTACAAAGGACTGATGGGACATGGTGAGTGATTTTCTTTGTAATTTCCCTGCATGTATTAATTGCTTCCGTGTGAATGAAGACAGAATTGGTGGGTGTACAATTTAGGGAGGATATCCTGAACTACTAATTAGAGAACTCCCCTATGCAGACATGTACAATCTTAGTTGACATAGTTAAGTCAGCTGAAAGGTTTGAGAAACAGGCAATTGACTGTAACACTGTCATATTACAGCACTCAGTAGCTAATATTTTACATGGAACAAAGTCATACATTCTCTTATTAATGGCATTCTCTCTATCAGGGAAGGGCCTACTCCATTTCAAATTTAGGATAGATAAGTGTTCTACTATTTTTTATCATTTTAAAGCATCAATTATTGGTATCATTTTAACATTCATTTTATTTAGATGCATTACTGCTATATTTTTCAATGTTTCCTGGTTTAAGAATTTCATTCCATTTTTTCTTAAGTGCTGTTTATTTATTTATATCAGTTTAGAGCAGGGTTTCTTAACCTTGGTGGTCACAGCTTCCTTTGGGGGATCAAATGACCCTATCACAGGTCTGGTCTAAGACCATCAGAAAGCACAGATATTTTATATTATAATTCATAACAGTAGCAAAAATATAGTTATGAAGTAGCAGTGAAAATAATTTTATAGTTGGGCATTCAACACATCAGAAGGAACTGTTTTAAAGGATCATAACATTAGGAAGATTGAGAACAACTGGTTTATATCAATGTCTCCTGTAGCTCAGGCTTCCCTCACACTATGTGCTTTGAACACCTAATCCTGTCTCTGCTACCCAGTGCTGGAAAGACAGTCCTGCAACTTCAACCAGGATGGACCTTAACTGGTCTGTGGTTAGGAGAAATAGATCAGCGAATGAGTATCCTCTAGCTTCTCTAGATTTTATTGTGAATTTACAAGTGAAGTAGGACTGGTGTAAAAATTTAGTTCACTAACCAACTGAAAAGCAAGCATAGTCACAATGGAAAAAGGGATGGGCAAGAAAGAGAGTGAAAGATTTCCTGCTGGGACAGTAGTTTTCATTAGCAATGAGCAGTGACACACTACAGACCATGCATTCAAGAAACTTATAATTAAACCAAATTACTGTAGTTACAGTAGTTCAAGCAAATTAGGAAGAACTGGATAAAAGGGTGTGGTCCTGCCTAACATGACTGTATCTCCTAAGAGAAATGATGTGAGTTGTACTTGGTGTGCTCTAATACAGATTCCCTAGTCTCTGGAGCACATGACCATGAAGCTTGTTTCTACTTTTTAACTGTATTATTTTGATATTGTAATTACATTATTTTCACTATCTCTCTCTTGTTTCCAACTGTTCTCAAGGACCCTTTATTGTGTTCTAATCCATGGCCTCTTTTTGTTTAACAATTACTGCTTGAATATGACCTGTGTTTGGTCACAAGACCTCCCAGCTATGAAGTAAAGGGTTGACTACACTGGACATTGAGTGTGTAATAGAATATGTACACATAGGACCATGTGCCTTGGAGGAGGAACAGGAATTGCTCTGGGAAATGGAAGATTTTACTAAACTAAATTAGGGTCCTGTCGCCGGGCGGTGGTGGCGCATGCCTTTAATCCCAGCACTCGGGAGGCAGAGGCAGGCGGATCTCTGAGTTCGAGGCCAGCCTGGTCTACAAGAGCTAGTTCCAGGACAGTCTCTAGAAACTACAGGGAAACCTTGTCTCGAAAAACCAAAAAAAAAAAAAAAAAAAAAAAAAAAAATTAGGGTCCTGTCTCACCATAGTGTGGAAGGGCAAACCTGGAGGGCTTTTGCTCTCTGAGACATTTGATCTCTGTTCACCCAGTAGGGTAACTGCTAATGTCTTAAAGCCCAGCTGGGTGGTCCTAGCTAATGAAGTACTCTACTTGGCAATCAGTAGCACCATAGGAGGTAGCTTACAGGTTCTTTCCAGGATTCTCTTGTTCTGCTGAATGGATCTGTAAGGAGGACCACAAAGCCATGCCATGGTAAATGTAGGGGCCACTGACCCCATACCAGGAAGAGCGGATTTGCTGAGCTATGAGCTGCTTGGAAAGGAATGGACTATGATCCAGATAGGTTCTGTTAGTTTGTGTGGTGACCCAGGTAGTGGCCCTTGGCCTCTGAGCTTTGTTGAGTGTGGATTCCCTGGGGGAGGGGAGGCTCTACCATACTGGTGTGGGAGATTATGAGCTTATAATATTGTTGCCTGATGGTATGTAATTGAAAATTGCTTTAAACACCCAATCCTGCCTCTGCTGCTCAGTGCTGGGTAGATAGTCCTGAAACTCCTTCAGAACAGGGCCTTGACTTGTCTGTGAGAAGGAAAAATAGACCAGCTAGTAAATGACCTCCAATATCTCTGCCTTTTGGTGCTTGCTTATAAATGAAGAGGGATCTGTGCAAGAATTGAGTACATAGGTCAAGCTTGAAGCTGGTAGATTCACAGTGCAGAAAGGAAGAGACAGGACAGTGGTTGAGAACTTTCCTACTTCAACAGTAGTTGAGATTAACAATGTTTAGCTATTTACTAATTACCTAATTGTAGCGGCAGTCGGAGGAATTTGGGAATAACCAAAAATAGTCCTTTTAGAATAAATCAGTTTTAATAAAGGGAGAAAATGGAATAAACTTACAGGGCCAAGGTTCCAGGGAAGAGCCATGAACCAAGAGGAAAAAGAAAAGGCCGGCCTACCAAACCCGGTTCCTTTAAAGGTATCCTCCGCCCCTGGGGCGGCCATGCCCCTCATACAAGGGAGTGGTCAGCTGCCCCAACGTCTCCCCCTTTTGTCTAAATAAGACAGATACAAAAACCAAATATAGCTATATACAATGGGAACAGGTCATATAAAATTACAAGAAGCAAACAATATAAGGCGAGGAACATATAACAGAAATTTTACTAAACATTCTACTTCAGGAAGTCTAAATAATGTAGAAGGTAGCTACAATTATCTAATCTTCAACTCCATCAAAGATCTGAGAAGGGAAGTAATATTACTAAAGCAACCAGGAAGTACAAATGAGGAACTTCCAAAATGTGCAACAGATGACCGAGACAACTGACTACCTGGGCAATCACACAAAGTCTCATTAGCAATGCTGAGACAACCAACTTTGGCTAAGGCCTAACGCAACCTGACATACCATTTTTCAACGGCAAGGGACCTTTAGTAGAACTATCCTATTCTGTCTTGGCAAGATAAGACAATTCTGTTTTATCCACTTATGGATATTTTGTATCTCTGTCAGTAGTCGAGGTATGGGCTTTTCTTTGCCCAAAGGTCAGTTCTGCCAAGAAGACAAACTCCCAGTGGAGTGCCTTTGGTGCTCAACGTTCTCTCGGGAGTAGAGCATTGTTGCCAGGAGTGATTGTGTCTCATAAGTACAAAACTCTAGGTTAGATTAAAGGCCATTTTCTACAGCTCTTCGAAGAGGTCGAAGATTATACTATCTATACTAAATATAATCTTTATGTGTCTAAAAAACCTGATTATCCTAAATATAAATATGACAAACATATAATTCTCAACACTTATCTAACTTTAAGACTAATAGAATAGACAACTGTGCAATAAATGAAGACAACGATTTCCAAATGTAAACAGGGTCATTACATAAATAATATCCGAGGTAGAAATGTACATTGCAATATGGTAAACAATGTCATTACATAAACAATATCAGAGGTAGAGATGTACATTGCAATATGGTAAACAATGTCATTACATAAATAATATCAGAGGTAGAAATGTACATTGCAATATAGTAAACAATGTCATTACATAAATAATATCAGAGGTAGAGATGTACATTGCAATATGGTAAACAATGTCATTACATAAATAATATCAGAGGTAGAGATATACATTGCAATATGGTAAACAATGTCATTACATAAATAATATCAGAGGTAGAAATGTACATTGCAATATGGTATATATCTCAATATAACAATTGTTTCAAACAGGGGTAGGATCATACTCTCATACAATGTTCAATATATCAATATACAAGAGTCAACACCAATACAGTTTTCAAAAAAGAATAATTCACAAATATCAATTATTCATTCAGATCAGTTAATCCCTCCCTTTTTTCTTTTTTTTAGGATATATATATATGTATATGTGTGTGTGTATATATATATAGTATATATATATATACTATATATATGTAGTATATATATACTATATATATATAGTATATATATATATATACTATATATATACTATGTACTATATATATACTATATATATAGTATATATATAGTATATAGTATATATATACTATATATACTATATATATACTATATATATATAGTATATACTATATATATATAGTATATATATATATATACATAGTTTATACCCCTGAGTCCATATAATACCTCCCTCAACCCCTCAACCCTATACCAGCCACCAATTAGTGTCTCTAAACCTGAGGGTAAACTTTGTTGGGAGAGGGGGCGTCGTCATCTCAGATTGCTTCTAGCTGACATAGGGGCGACTTTTCTTCTCAGGGGGTCCTGTGAAAGCAAATGATGGTAAAATACCCAGAGTAACATTTGGTCTAGGAAGAATGTGCCTAGCCTCTGAATATTTTGAGGAGATCCGGACAGAATGTTGTCAAAAATGCACACTATTCAAAAATCTTTTGTGCAATTGGTACCAAAAAACAGGCCAAATATTAGCGCTACAAAAACATGACGTCATAATAACCAGTTGCAGTTGATGTTGTGGGGCCCTGTCTTCATCCTGGAATGTTGGGGCAGCTGGCCCAATCCCTGCGTTCAGGGGCGTGGCTGCTCCAGCGGGGTAGCATTCCCCTTAAATAGGATTGGGGAGCCGGAAGGCGGCCCATTCTTTTGCGCTGCCCCGTGCTCACCTTCGGCTCCGCTGGACCCTTGGTTCTGTAAGTTCCCTTATCTCCCCTTGTATTAAAATTGAGTAATTATAAAAGGACTATTTTTGGTTATTTCCAATCTTCGCCGCTTCACTGGAAACCACAAAGATTACTGAAGAAAAAAATTATTGTTTGTTACGGGAAAGATAAGCATTATCTACAGAGACATATACAGACATATACATGTATATATTCAATGAAAAGTGCGCTAAAGACTGACACAGATATGAGGGAAGGCAAAGAAGGCAAATATATTAGTATCATTATTAACATTATTATTATTATTATTCTGTCCCCTAACATGACTCCTGATTTGAGATAGAAAGTCTGAGAAATCTTTTATAAACAGGCTTGGAATTGGAGAGGGACTGGACCAGAGTCCAACTCCAAAAAACCAGCTCTAAATATTTATAAAGAAATGCATATTGACGCACATTCAAAAAATTGTTTTTCATACTCACAGAGCTTATCCAATGTTAATGCTGATCCTTGGTGGGTTGCAACTGGTTTCCATCCATCAGTATTCAAGATATCCAGGGTCCCTCAGATCCTTTGAAGGTAAGTGTTTTCCTGTGGAGATAAGAAAAGAACCCTGCCCCCAAACTATAGTTCTCTTACCATCAGTACGATCACCATCCTTGTGTATGAATTGTTATTTTTCTTTTCCAAGGGGCTTCTCCTCTTCAAACCAAACCTTTATTAACTTTGATGGTATCCACAATTTTTCTTCTCCTGTGGAGACAAGCAAAACCCCTTCCCCAACGCAGCACATCCCCTGGCTTCCACTGTGAGGTCAGCACATCCTTGAAATAAACTGGTTGATTTAATTCAGCAGACTTTTCCATTATCCAATGTCTTTCAGCAGCCGTTGTCCCCTTCTCATTAGCGTTGAGAAAATTCAAGGTTAATGAAGCATTATGTAATCTATTTCTGGGAGTATTTTCCACCCCCTTTTGTTTGTTTAACATATCCTTTATAGTTCTATTTGACCTTTCAATGACTGCTTGACTTGTAGGATTGTAGGGTATACCTGTAACATGCTTAATATTGTAATAAGCAAAAAAACAATTTCATTTTCCTAGAGACCTAAGCTGGACCATTATCCGTCTTTATTTGTGCAGGTATACCTATGATGGCCATAACTTCTAACAAATGAATGATTACTGAATCGGCCTTTTCCGAGCTTAAAGCAGTTGCCCATTGGAAACCTGAATAAGTGTCAATGGTATGGTGTACATATTTCAATTTGCCAAATTCTGTGAAGTGGAACACATCTATCTGCCAGATTTCATTCCTTTGAGTGCCCTTTGGATTAGCCCCTGCAGGCAGTGGTGTTTGGTTATAGAAAGAGCAAGTAGGGCATTTCTTTATAATCTCCTTAGCTTGTTGCCATGTAACAGAAAACTCTTTCTTCAAGCCTTTGCTATTGACATGATGCTTTTCATGAAATTCAGATGCCTGCAGCACACTACCAATCAATAATTGATCAATATCTGCATTGCCTTGTGCTAAAAGACCTGGCAGACCCATATGGGATCGGATGTGTGTTATATACATAGGGCATAACTTGTTCCTGATCATGTCTTGTACCTGGATAAACAATGAGGTTAGTTCAGTATCATCAGGTATGAATTCAGCAGTTTCAATATGTAAGATAACTCTTTCTGCATATTGTGAGTCAGTAACAATATTAAGAGGTTCCTTAAAATCCCTTAGCACCATAAGAATGGCAAATAATTTTGTCTTTTGGACAGAATCATAAGGACTTTGTTCCACCTTACTCAAGTCTTCTGATTTGTAGCCTGCCTTCCCTGATTTATTGGCATCAGTATAAAACGTGGGCTCCAGTTATTGGAGCATCACAGACGATTTGAGGAAGAATCCAAGAAGTTCTCTTTATAAAGTTAAGCCTCTTGCTTTTTGGAGAGTTGTTATTAATTTCTCCTAAAAAGTTAGCACAAGCTCTTTGCCATGGTTCATTATCTTCCCATAATTTTCTTATCTCATCAGCAGTGAAAGGCACTATGATTTCGGCTGGGTCCATGCCTGCTAGCTGACGAAGTCTCAATTTGCCTTTTATAATTAATTCAGAAACCTTCTCCACATAAGTTTTTATTTTCTTACTTGGTTTATGCGCTAGAAAGATCCACTCTAAGATAATATCATCTCTTTGCATTAAAATTCCTGTAGGAGAAATTTTTGAAGGCAATATGACGAGAATACAACTGAGTTCTGGATTCACCCTATCCACATGTGCTTCCTGTAACTTTTCTTCAACCATTGTCAGTTCTTTTTTCACTTTAGCTGTTAATTCTCTGGGACTGTTTAAGTCTCTTTCACCATCTAAGGTTTTATTTAAGTGAGTTATCATAGCAGGTGTTATCCCAACAGCCAGTCGAAGGCTGGAAATGTCTCCCAACAACCTTTGAAAGTCATTAAGAGTCCATAGTCGATCTCTCCTAATTTGTGCCTTTTGTGTCTTGATTTTTTTGCAAACCTATTCTATAACCTAGATAATCAACAGAATCTCCTGTCTGAATTTTTTCAGGAGCAATCTGTAATCCCCATTTAGGTAAAACTATTTTAACTTCTTCAAACAATCTTTCTAAGGTATCCATGTTTGAATCAGATAACAGGATATCATCCATGTAATGATAAATTATAGACTTGGGAAATTGCTTGGGTATTATTTGCAATGGTTGATTTACAAAGTATTGGCACAGGGTGGGAGAGTTAAACATGCCCTGTGGAAGGATGGTCCACTGGTATCTCCTGGTAGGTTGAGAGTTATTATAAGTAGGCACTGTGAAGACAAACTTTTCTCTATCTTTTTCTTGTAAAGGTATGGTGAAGAAACAGTCCTTCAAATCAATAACTATGAGAGGCCATCCTTTTGGTAATAAAGAGGGCAGAGGAAGTCCAGATTGCAGAGAGCTTGTAGGCTGAATAACCTTGTTGATAGCTCTGAAATCTGTCACCATTCTCCATTTACCAGATTTTTTCTTAACCACAAATACAGGAGAATTCCAAGGGCTGGTAAATTCTTCAATATGTTGAGCATCCAATTGCTCTTGTACCAGCTGTTCTAAAGCCCGCAACTTTTCCTCAGCTAAAGGCCATTGTTTTGTCCATATTGGTTTCTCAGTCAACCATTTTAGAGGTAGGGCCGTTGGTATTTCTGGAGGGGCATCCTTTGCTTTGTGTTCTTGTACAGCCCGAATGGCTGTTTTTCGCTATCTGTAATATCTTTTAATGTTTTCCTCAGAAATATATGCTCTAGAGGCAGCAGGAATGTTAATTTGAGTATTCCATTGCTACAATAGGTCACGGCCCCATAAATTTACTGCAATATTAGCTACATATGGCCTTAATTTTCCTATTTGTTCTTCTGTCCCTATGCGTTCAACCCATCTCATGCTTTGCCTTACTCGAGATAGGGTTCCAATTCCCAGGAACTGAACATTTACGTCCTGAAGAGGCCAATACGGATGCCAAGATTCTGGAGTAACGATACTTACATCCACTCCTGTGTCCAGCAGGCCAGTAATGAAAATGCCGTTTACACACACTCTTAACTTTGGTCTTTGATCACTTATAGAAGTTTGCCAAAATACACGTAATTCATCTTTCAGGCCATTTTTGCTTTTAACAGCAGGCATGGGGCTTTCTAATTGTTCTGACAAGGCATGTTCTCCGTAGTAACAGGAAATGCCTGGACCACCGTCTACAAATTGTGAGCAGGAATGCTCTTTGACCACCGCGGACTGTGGGGTCAGAGTAATCCCCAGTGGGAGCTGCCCCCCAGGGTTCTAAAAAAAAAAAAAAAGAAAGCCCCACATGGGTTTGGGTGCCAGATGATGTGACGGAGATTTGAAATAAAAAAAAAAAAGCCTGATTTGGATCTCTTGACAAATCTTCCTTTATGGTGACTTTGCACATTCCCACCAGGGTCACGACAAACAGCTTCTGTGATTACTACTTGAGAATTCGCCAGAATAAAATGTAAAAAAATCAAAAAAAAAAAAAAAGCCTTTTAGAATAAATCAATTTTAATAAAGGGAAAAAATGGGATAAACTTACAGAGCCAAGGTTCCAGGGAAGAGCAGCTAACCAAGAGGAAGAAGAAGGGCGGGCCTACCCCAAACCTGGTTCTTTTAAAGGTATCCTTTGCCCCTGGGCAGCCACGCCCCTCATCAAGGGATTGGTCAGCCGCCCCAACAATTCTGTTGCTGGGTAGAATGTGGGAACATTGTCTTTTGGAGGAATGTTGAAGATATTATGACTTTAGATGGCAAAAGCCATAGAAAACTTTACAGAGCTTAATTACTCTTGTAGGACTAGGAATATGGGGGTGTTGAAAGTAATGCACACAGTAGAGCTTGAGTTCATAGCATTTCAGTGGGAAATAGACTTCATGAAAAATTTATCTATGGGTCATTTGTATAATATTTTCTTCCCAAATCATTCTAATTTTGTCCATTCCCTGAGAAGTTGAATAAGGCAAAATTAAAAACTAATTGGGTGATTTCTTAGACAAAGCATTGATTCTGTTGGGTGTTTATTACTGATGATTTATTTAGGTCTACAGTGGAAAAAATGAGTGATGTGGATAGAAATAAAAAGTCAGTTTTGCAGAGAAAAACAACACTAGGCAGATTCAAATGGCAGTCCTGTGGTGAAAAAGAGGACAAAATTTCAAGAAGTTTAGAACCATTAAAGAGAAGGCCCTTATTATTTGAAGCCTAGGAAGGTAACTTAAGGAAAGATTTTATCTATCTAAATCTTC
>NW_024582310.1:0-4314 GCF_903992535.2 Arvicola amphibius | reverse complement strand
CCCTTAAACAGGAGGTGAAAAACTCCCTTAAGGAAATGGACGAGAAGATAACAAAAGTTTGAAGAATTGAGTAAATCTGTAAATGATATCCTAGGAACCAAGAAAAAAACAATCAAACAGATAATGGAAACAGTGCACGACTTGAAACTTGAAATGGAGGGCAACGAGAAAACACAACCCGAGGGCCAGCCGGATATGGAAAATCTATGTAAACGAACACAGACTACAGAGAACAAGCATAAACCAACAGAATTACAAGAGATAGAAGAAAGAATCTCAGATTCTGAAGAATACCATAGAGAAAATAAATGCAATGATCAAAGAAACAGCAAATCCAACAAATTCTCATCACAAACATTCAGGAAATCTGGAACACCAATAAAAAGACCAAACCTAAGAATAATAGGCATAGAAGAAGGAGAAGAATTACAGCTCAATGGCCCAGAAAATATATTTAATAAAATTATAGAAGAAAACTTCCCAAACATAAAGAAAGATATTCCTATTAAGGTTCAAGAAGCTTACAGAACACCAAATAGACTGGATCAAAAAAAAAAAAAACACCCCCCCCTGCCATATTATAATCAAAACACAAAACATACAGAATAAAGAAAGAATATTAAGATCCGCAAAAGAAAAAGGTCAAGTAACAAATAAAGGAAAACCTATCAGACTAACACCTGACTTCTCTATGGAAACCATGAAAGCCAGAAGGTCCTGGATAGATGTTTTGCAGAAACTAAGAGACCATGGATGCAAGCCCAGATTACTATACCCAGCCAAGCTTTCATTCACTATAAATGGAGAAAACAAATATTCCAGGATAAAAACAAATTTAAACAATACATAGCCACAAATCCAGCCTTATAGAAAGTAATACAAGGAAATTCACAATCAAAGGAGTCCGACATTGCCCAAAATAACTCAGACATCTAGTGACCCTTCACCAGCACATCTCAAAGAAAGGAAACACACAATCTCTACTACCAAATAAAAAATGACAACCGGAGTTAACTCCATGGTCATTAATATCACTTAATATAAATGGACTCAATTCACCTATAAAAAGGCACCGGCTAAGAGATTGGATACAAAAACAGGATACCAACATTCTGCTGTTTACAAGAAACACACCTCAACCACAAAGACAGACATCTACTCAGAGTAAAGGGTTGGGAAAAGGTCTATCAAGCAAATGGACCTAAGAAACAAGCGGGTGTGGCCATACTAATTTCTAACAAAGTTGACTTCAAACTAAAATCAATCAGAAGAGATGGAAAGGAACACTTTATACTCATTACAGGAAAAATCTATTAGAATGAAGTCTCAATCCTGAATATCTATGCCCCTAATACAAAAGCACCCATTTATATAAAAGAAACATTACTAGAACTCACGGCAGCCATCAAACCAAACACACTGATAGTGGGAGACTTCAACACTCCTCTTTCACCAATGGACAGGTCAATTCGACAGAAACCTAACAGAGAATTAAGAGACTTAATAGAGGTAATGAACCAAATGGACTTAACAGACATCTATAGAACATTCCACCCAAACAGGAAAGAATATACCTTCTTCTCTGCGGCTCATGGAACCTTTTCAAAAATTGACCACATACTCGGTAACAAAGCAAACTTCCACAGTTACAAAAACATATTAGTAACCACCTGCATCTTTTCATGGATTAATATTAGAATTCAACAACAATGCTACCCCCAAAAAGCCTACAAACTCATGGAAACTGAACAGTCAACTACTGAACCACACCTGGGTCAAGGAAGAAATAAAGAAATTAAAGCCTTTCTTGAATTTAATGAAAATAAAGACACAACATACTCAAACCTATGGGACACTATGAAAGCAGTGCTAAGAGGAAAATTTATAGCACTAAGTGCCCACTTTAAAAAAAAAACGGAGAAAGCACTCATTGGAGACTTAACAGCACACCTGAAAGCTTTAGAAAAGAAAGAAACAGACTCACCTAGGAGGAGTAGAAGATTGGAAATTATCAAACTGAGGGCAGAAATCAACAAAATAGAAACACAGAAAACAATCCAAGAATCAATGAAACAAAAGCTGGTTCTTGGAGAAAAATCAACAAGATTGACAACCCCTAGCCAAACTAATCAAACGGCAGAGAGAGAACACACAAATTAATAAGATCAGAAATGAAAAAGGGGACATAACCACAGACACAGAGGAATCAGAGAATCATTAGATCTTACTACAAAAGCCTGTATGCCACAAAATTGAAATGTAAAAGAAATGGACACTTTTTTAGATAAGTATCATATACCAAAGTTAAACCAGACCAGGTAAATGCTCTAAATCGTCCTGTTCGTCGTGAGAATTAGAAACTGTTATCAGAAACCTCCCTACCAAAAAGAGCCCAGGACCTGAGGTTCCAATGCAGATGTCTACCATAACTTCCAAGAAGACCTAATACCTATACTCCTTAAGGTGTTTCATAATATAGAAACAGAACAGTCATTGTTAAATTCCTTTTATGAAGCTACAATTAACCCTGATACCTCAACCACACAAAGACTCAACCAAGAAAGAGAATTACAAGGCCAATCTCACTTAGAACATCGATGCAAAATTCTCAATAAAATACTGGCAAACAGAATCCAAGAACACATTAGAAAATTAATCCACTATGATCAATAGGCCTACATCCCAGAGATGCAGGGCTGGTTCAAACATACGAAAATCTATCAATGTAATCCATCATATAAATAAAGTGAAGGAGTAAAAAACATATGATCATCTCATTAGATGCAGAAAAAGCATTTGACAAAATTCAGCACCCCTTTATGGTAAAGGTCTTGGAGAGATTAGAGATACGGGGGTCATTCCTAAATATAATAAAGGCTATTTACAGCAAGCCGCAGCAGGTCACATCAAATTAAATGGAGAGAAACTTCAAGGCCATACCACAATAATTCAGGAACGGGCGACAAGGCTGTCCACTCTCTCCTTATCTCTTCAATATAGTGCTTGAAGTTCTAGCAATAGCAATAAGACAAAACAAGGGGAGCAAGGCGATTCGAATAGGAAAGGAGAAGTTAAACTTTCATTATTTGCTGATGATATGATAGTGTACATAAGCTACCCGGAAACTCCACCAAATAAGTCCCTACAGCTGATAAACTCCTTTAGTAGTGTGGCGGATACAAGATCAACTCCAAAAAATCAGTCGCCCTCCTATATACAAAGGATAAGGAAGCAGAGAAAGAATCAGAGAAACTTCACCATTCACGATTGCACAAATAGCATAAAATATCTTGGGGTAACTCTAACCAAGAAAGTGAAAGACCTATTTGACAAGAACTTTAAGTCTTTGAAGAAAGAAACTGAAGAGGACACCAGAAAATGGAAGGATCTCCCTTGCTCTTGGATTGGGAGGATCACATAGTAAAAATGGCAAACTACCAAGGCAATCTATATATTTAATGCAATCCCCTTAAAGATCCCATAAATTCGTCACAGATATTGAGAGGGACAATAATCAGCCTTTATAGAAAGAACAAGAAACCCAGAGATAGCCAAAACAATCTTATACACTAAAGGAACTATCTGGAGGCATTACCATCCCTAAATTCAACCTATCTACTCAAGATCTATACGAGCTCAGTATTGGAAAACAGCTTGGTATTGGCAATAAAATAGAGAAGTCGAACCAATGGAATCGAATTAGAGAGACAACAGATCGTAAGCCTAACCCAAATCTATGAACACCTGATTTTGGATAAGGAGCGAAAAGCACACAATGGAAGAAAGAAAGCATCTTCAAACATAATGGTGCATTGGCATAACTGGATGTCAACACTGTAGAACGAATGAAAGTAGATCCGTGGTCTATCACCATGCCACCAAATCAAGTCCAAATGGATTCAAGACCTCAATATCAATCTGAACACACTGAACCTGTTAGAGGAGAAATTGGGAAGTACACTACAACATCTGGGCACAGGAGACCACTTCCTACGTATAGCCCCAGTAGCACAGACATTAAGGGCAACATTGAATAAATGGGACCTCCTGAAGCTGAGCAGCTTCTGTAAAGCAAAGGACACTGTCACTAAGACAAAAAGGCAGCCTACTGACTGGGAGAAGATCTTCAGCAACCCCGCAACAGACAAAGGCCTGATCTCCAAAATATATAAGGAACTCAAGAGACTAGACTTTAAAATGTTAATTAACCCAATTAAAAAATGGGGCACTGAACTGAACAGAGAATTCTCAACAGAAGAAGTTTGAATGGCCAAAAGACACTTAAGGGCATGCTCAACCTCCTTAGCAATCAGG
>NW_024582309.1:0-4587 GCF_903992535.2 Arvicola amphibius | reverse complement strand
AATAATACTTATGTTTTTTAGTCTGGCTTAAGTCATATATTTCTGTAATTTTAATTTATGGTTAACTTGGAATTTCAAAAGCATTTTATTTTATTCCTGAGACAGGGCTTGGTATGTAGTTCAGATAGTCCTGGGACTCGTGGTGATTCTCCTGTCTTAGCTTCCTGAGCACTGGTGCTCCAAGCATATACTTATGCCCTGAAGAATTTTGTGTTCTTTTTAAAAATAAAATTTCCACAAATTTTGTATGTTTTAAAATAGCCAAATATTGCGTTATTTACAGTGGCAAGAAATTTCCTTTTAATGGTAGATGAGGATTATCTGGGAGATATTGCAATATCCTCAGGAACTATTGCTCAAGAAAATGGTTCATTTTAATTCATGTGAACTACAACTGAAATTCCTTTATCTGGAATATTAACTTCAAGTTGCCAACCAAGGGCTCAACTGAGAGAATGCAGCATGTTTTGTGTGCACGCATCATGATTTTTCTGAAGGGGGTTTGACTAATGCAGAACCAGAAAGGACTGCCGGTATCTCCAGCTGAGGAAGTCCAAACTGCACCTTTCCCAGTTTCCATACTGGAGACTAATTTTGTAACATACTCTTTGCTGAACTTCCTCCTTTAGAGATGATATATTTGTTTGGGGGCTGTTTCACACTGAGTTAGACCTTGGGTGGATTCGTACCCATTGAAGAGAGAATTTATGCAAACGGAGAATGAGGAAGCTTTAGCAGCCTGCCTGCCAAGGCACAGAGGCCGTGAGTATGGGATGGCTTCCTGAAATGGGGTCTTTTCCAAGACCACAGCTGTAGGATAAAAATGTTAAAATGACTTCATGGAATCCGTTCTTCAGGCTCTCCTCTCCTCTCCTCTCCTCTCCTCTCCTCTCCTCTCCTCTCCTCTCTCCTCTCCTCCTCTCCTCTCCTCTCCTCTCCTCTCCTCTCCTCTCTTTCTGTCTATCTTCAGTTTTTGAGAGAGAGAGAGGTCTCACTTTGCTGCCCAGGTGTCTCAGACCCCTAGACTCACTGATCCTCCAGCTAGCTGGGTGACACTCCTGAATAGCAAGGACTTCAGATTGCACTGCCACGCTCAAGTCTCCTGAGACTTTCTAACCTAGAATCTGTATTACTCTCAGCAAGGTAAATTTTAGTTTTAGTTCCTTTTTGTTCCTTGACTATTTCCTAGCAGTGCATTCTGGGGATATTGTGCCTACTGCCTTCCAGGGCTTCTTATCTTGTATAGAGAGCAGTGCTCCTCGTGTTTATGTTCCGAAACCAAATAAGGACCAACGCTACTACAGGTTTGAAGAGGTACAGAGACCAACACTTCCCTTTATGGGGGCCAGTATTTCCCCAGTCCTGGAGGAGACTGCCTGTCAGAGGCAGTTGACTTTGCTTCCTCTAAAAGAAAATGTGATGTTTGCATGGGAGGCTTGACAGGTTTGGAACTAAACTGCCTGCTCTGGCTTTGGGGAGAACAGTCCAAGTAGAAGATAGGTAACTCTAGAGTTTGTCTCCTTTCCTGCGGAGGGTGATGGGTGTCACCCAGGCCTTTCTGCTCACGGGGAACATGGAAAGGGTGAACTCACCCTTACCTTATAGAGCTGGTTTCTGCCTTTTCTCTGGGAAGCAGCAAGAGAGGGGGCTGCTGTTTGAAGGTGGTGGAGTGGAACAGTCTCTGAGCTAAGCAGACCACAGTTTAAGGTTCTGGTTAGCCTCTTGTTTGTTACATTTGAACTGTAGCCAAGTTTCTTTGTTGAGAAAGGAAGGCACTAGGGCCCTGGAGGGAGATGAGGGCTTTGTTGTGTGACCACAGAAGCTTGTTTCGCACTAATTTCCTCTAGGGCTTGTGATGAAGTCAGTAAACCACAGCCTCCAGCGTGCTGTGCTCAGGCGGTGGCAGCAGCTTCTTGGTGGTGTCTTGGCCATGACACACATTTGACATGCCCTCCCTTAATTCACTCACAGACTCTTGCTCTGCGGTATGGACCAAAGAGAAATTCTGCGGCGGTTACTGAATGAGGCCCAGAAAAAGAAAAATAACAGTGAGGAATTTGCCAATGAATTTCTGGTGAGTTCTGTGATGTTTTTTTTAAAGAGGAGTTAGGTACACTGTTTAACGGTCTGCTGTGTCTAACCTGCCGAAGCTGTATTGCTGTAGGGACAAAGTGAACATCAGAGCTTGGAGTAGAAGGGGTGGGTGGGTGAAGACAAGCTAAAAACATAACTTCTCTGACTTTTGTTATAGCTGTGGGTTCAGCGTTTTTCCAGGTATGTCGGTTTTAATGTTGTGTTTGCTAGTTCTTTTGAGTTTATCAATCCTGTAGAAGATCTAAACAGATGTATGAATACTAATGCTTTTCGAGCATCTGGAGAAAGCATATGAGTTATGATTTATGCCTCAAATTACTAATTTTAATTGATACCAAAATGAAAGCAACTAAGAGGAACTTTCCATGTAGTATGGTATTTTTAGACTCCCCTCTAGGATACCATTTGGATGACAGGTTTTTGAAGAACACCAAAACTACCACTTGCCACCTTTTTCTCCTTTCCCTTTGTTAAGGACAAGTTGGTTATTAGAACAAGCGGTTTCCTTTTTTGGCGCTCACTGGGTTTCTTTAACTTCTGTTGTTTGGAGACGTGAACTGGGTAGAGTGGGAAATAGAGACACGTGAGGGACGTGGAGTGTGAGGCAGCCCGGGAGCAGGTGGACCTGGTTGGTTATCCAGAAGGCAGTGAGTTCCCTCGAGGGGAGCTGTAGCTGCCGACCCAATGAAATCTGGGCGGCTACATGGGGGAGTGCAGGACCCTACAGACCTGACATGTTTCTGACTTTCTATTTTGCTTGCTTTTTCTTGGATCACTATGGAGCTCTGTCTGGCCTGGAAGTTTCTATATAGATCAGGTTTGGTCTTGAACTCACAGAGATCCTCCTGCCTCTGTCTCCTGATTGCTGGAGTCAAAGGCGCATGCACCACCACACCAACCTGATGAGTTTCAAAATGTTTCCAGTTGGTCACACATTTTATGTGGTTTATCTAAGGATGTTAAACCGTAGCCCTTCAGCTTTGAACTGAGGAAAAAAGGAAGAAAATCTTTGTTTTCTAACTTACAAAATGAGGAAAATAATATATTTCTCATCTACTCTCATTGATTTATTGTGATACTGCAATAATTCAGTGAACGAGGGACTGTGAAGGTGCCTAGAGTCCTAGTTACTTGGAAGGCTGAGATAAGTTGAATTGTGAGTTCAAGGCTAGCCCATGCAACTTAGAGGGACCGTGTCTCAAAAAAAGATATCATTCAGTAATATTTATTGAGCACCTACTGTATACTAACTTTTTTCTTCACCCTAGGATACAATAGTGAACAGAATATCTTTGCCTTCCAGAGCTAGCATTCTAGGACCAGATATTAGATGAGAAAACACTCTATGACGTTCTTACTGAACGGGTTTCATGATTAGATATCACTGTAAGCTAGCATATAGCAGCTTAACTTTGATGCTAACATATTATGCCAGCTCAACTTTCATATGGTCATGGTGTCATAAAATGTATTCTTTCTGCCACAAGTCCTCAGGGTAGATTTGCCACAGGGTAGAGTTGCCCATATGTCTGCTTAGATAGCTGGTTGCCTTTGACTGTTGTTCTTGAACCAATTTATGAAGATATAGAGGGAAAAGGTGAGCTGAGTGGCAGTGCCAGCCTCTGTTTTACTTTGGTTGTATTTTTCAAAACAGTAGACTGTATCTCTACATTTTAACCCATTGTAGAGATTACCATAATCTTTCACCAAATCATGGCAGCCACCTCCTGACTGTTTTCTCTGCTTCTAAAAGCCCTGTCCTGCTTTTAGCTAATTTTCTTAGACAAGGTCTCAGTATGTAGCCTTAGCTGGCCTAGAACTCATTCTATAGACCAGACTAACAATGAACTCAAAGATCCACCTACCTTTGCCTCTGAGTGCTGAGATTAAAGGCATGTGCCACCATGCCTGGCCCTAAGTAGTCTTTTAATGATATGAACCTGATTATGTTTTCCTCGGCTTTAGAATTTTTTATATCTTGTATTTTTTAGCTGCTTGTAATTTTGGACTATCATATATATTTAGAAAACTACATAAAATGTGTGGCTTTAATGAAAAGAAGCCATTGCCAATGCAGTCACCACCCAGATCAAGAACTACAGAACCGGCAAACTCCAAAAGACCCCCCCCCCTTCCCCGGCGGACTTCTCCACCCGCCCCACCCCACTCAAGGGCAAATCAGTGTCCTGGCTTTGTAGTCATCATTTCCTTGTTCTTTTTGCTCCTGATTTTAAGAGCCTTGTTTTGGGGTGGTGATTAAGTGGAACCTCACTGCTCACTGACTCATGACCTCCAGTGGAAAAAACAAGAGCTTCACCCTCAGCCCCACCTAAAGGCTCAACTGAGACACCAGAAAAATAGCGTTGGGAGGGGAGACATTGGGAAGTGGGCCAGCTTGGCCCAGGGAAATGCTGCCATCAAATGGGAGGTTTTCCACTTGACTGCTGCCCACAGTCCATCTTAAGCTCATGATGGGTTCCTCGGGACTTGGTG
>NW_024582308.1:0-3377 GCF_903992535.2 Arvicola amphibius | reverse complement strand
ATCTACCTCAAGACTTTAGCTAAACCATTCTTAGATATATACCCAAAATACAAAAATACTTGCTGATTCATGTTCATTGCTGCTCTATTCATAATAGCTGGAAACTGGAAGCAACCTAGATGTCCACCAACTGATGAATGGATAATGACAATGTGATCCATTTAGACAGTGGAATATTATTCAGCTATTATAAATCATAAAATTCTCAGGTAAATGGATAGAGCTAGAAAAACATCATCTCAGCTGAGGTAACATAGATCCTAAAAGACATTGTATGTTTCTTTCATCTGTAGATGTTAGCTTTTAAGCTTCTATATATGTGCTATTTTCCAAATTACCACAGAGTTTGGATACCAAGTAAGGGACTTGGGGAAGGGAGACTCCCCCAAGGAAGAGAGATCGAGCATGTTGTTATGGAGAGACAGGGATACTAGGAGAATTAAATGGGAGGAGATGGAGAAAAGGGTAAAGTAGGGACTATGGGGAGGACAACTAAACCAACGTGGAAACCTACTACTGTAGAAGTTTCCTAAAACGCATACATGTTTGAAAGGGGTCTAAATGCACTTACCAAATAACAGCAGAGACAACTAGACATCTTATGCCACCAAGTAAAACCTCCAGTGCCCGGAATAGGTAATGCCTTGTTGAGCTGTTGGCCAAAGAGGCCCCATGGAAACCCTCAAACCTCACAGGTTATTTCCAATGCTACTGACCACTTCCCATAAACTGATAGTAAGGCTCTATTGCTGAAGGTAATGTTTACTTCTCTCACCAAATACGGAAGAGCTGAGCTAGTGCCTAATTAGAAGCTTCACCTTTGTTGATCAGCTGTTATGGTTCTAGAAGGTGCTCTGCTTGATACCATAAGAGAAAGGTAATCACCAATATTACCAAGCTACAGACCTGTGACTTACAGCAGTGACCTGCCTGTATGACACACTGGCTTAATAGTGGCACCAATCTTATGGGAGCAACCAATAACTTTGTGATTCCCTGAGATGGAACTCATACCTACACTGCAAGTGACTAAGAACCTCAAACTGATATCTCATGGTCTTAGGGGATGCCTACTGTTATTCTGATAAAGGAACATATCCATAAAATGTCTCTTAATGGCAGCTGGCTATACCCATAGATCAATGCCTTGCCCAATCCACATCAGAGAAGCTTCTTCTTCTAGTATTTGGGACACCCCCAAGTGCTCAATGTGTAGAAAGTGACTGACATTGGAGCAATGTGTCCTAAATGGGATGTTTTGATTGAACCCCTCCCCACAAGGCTCAGGGAGGTATGAGGAGAGGAGGCACAAAACCTGTAAGAGCCAGAGGTGATGCATGACTCCAAGGAAACAGTGACTTTCAGGCACAGAAGGACTGATGTACATATGAACTCATGTAGACTGTGGCAGCAAACACAAGATTTGCACAGGTTCAATCCAGAAGTCCTAGCACTGAGAGGGGGAAGTGTTCATATAAGTCTTTGAAAATTTTATATATTCATATAATGTATTTTGGTCATATTCACCCACGCCATCCCTCTCAACTTCTCCTTTTTTAAAAAAAATATGTGTGTATATTTAATGCATATATACATATATGTGTATGTATGTGTATATGCATACACACATATTTGTATGTACACACACAGACATACAGACACACAGACACACAGACACACACACACACACACACACACACACACACACACACACATATATATATATATATATATATATATATATATATTTCACTGTGTTCAATTTCTGCTGCCAGTTTATGGACAGGAGTTGAGAGTTGGGCCTCCATTGAGACATGGTTGACCAAAGGGGTTCCAATCCTTAAACTCTCTTTCCCCAGAAGAGATCAACTGTCAACAGCTCCTCAGAAGCCCCGCCCCCAGAAGGGGCGTTCAATGGGGGGGGCGCAGCTGTCTACTCAAGGTCAACAGAAAGCGCATGCGCAGGTGGGCAAGGCTGTTGCAGGGGGAGTCAAGGAGGCTCCTGTTAAGCTTCTGGGCTCCCCTTCAACACCATGAAGCACCCACCTCTCCCCAGCCGCTGTCAAGGAGCTGCCGCCTATCGTCGGTCACCGCCAAGGCCTGGAGCGGCTCAGACTTGGCTGCTGGTGAGCCCTGGAAGCGGACGGTTGAGGGCTCAACTTAGTTGAGAATAGTCTGGGCTTGAGGACTGGTCGCGAGGAATGGCCATTCCGCCTTGGTTGCCCTCGGCCACGCGCGAGATGCAGGGCCCGGGTCAGGCAAGAGCAATGCGAGTGGTGGACCCTTCTCCCTAGCATCCATGGCCACTGGTGGGTGGCAAGTCCGCTGATCCCAGCCTAAATGGATCCACATTCTCCTGCTGCCAGCTTCAGTGGCCCCTGCTGGGACTTTCCTCAAATGGGCATGTTCTCTGCATGGACATCACAGGAAAGAGCTCCCTGGTACAGTGGATCAATCAGGTAAGCACTGCATGCCCTGGCAGTCTTAGGGCATTTTCCCACGCTTTCTCTGGGTAGGGGGTGTGACCAATGCTCAGAAAACTACATTCAGATCCTCCCATTAGGGCGTTAGTGCAGAGGCTAACACTTTCAGACCCAGAAGGTTGCTGCTTTTGATAAATAGGACTCTCAGGATGCATGAAACAATTGATGTAGAAAACCCTGTTTTCTTCTAGTTGAGAAACTGTTTATACCCATTCCCACCCCATCTTGCCTCTGAAAAACTGGATCACATTAAGTTTCTAGACTCTACTTTGAATTCAGGAATTCAAACGAAAATTGGATTGAGAAACATTTTATTATTCGGTCTTTGCTTTTCCACTCCACAATGAAGCTACTTTGGGATTTAATTGCCAAAGTGAAGTGTCTTTTTGGTTACTGACCATCACCCCCTTATCACCCCCTCTTATTTCCCAAAGTCATTTATTCATTTTTTTAAACTTTTGGATTGCCCGGGTCTGGAGAAGTGCTCCAGTTTTTTAAAGGTCATTGTGTGTAAAGACGTTCCCATGAGTTCAGGTATCTGTGAGATAAATCGGTGTCATTTTGTGCACCTTTATTTCTTGGGGCGTTCCTAACTGCATTGAGCACGTTCCTTCTTAAGTCTGGGGTGGATCCATTCCACTGCATTTCCTTGGCTGGATTTATGCTATGGTTAGGATTCTGTTTGAATTCCCAAGTGGAACTACCTTAAGTGTCCTGTCATTCATGTTGATTTCACGTCATTTCATGTTAATTTCAGTTGCATCTCTTTGGCATCTTATAAAGTTAAAGTTTTCTTTGAAAAATACTGCAAATGATATTTTGCTTTATTTTCTATGTGAATAACATAGAGAAGAGTGGCTTGGGTTTTCTGGTTTGTTTGGCTTTTATTGACTT
>NW_024582307.1:3060-6081 GCF_903992535.2 Arvicola amphibius | reverse complement strand
AAAAGTGCTTCTGGATAGTAAAAAAAATTACAGATTCACAATAGGACAGAGACATATGAATGTACGTAGGCTTGAGAGAGAGAAGAAAAAAATATAAAAAATAAAGTTAATGCCTAAAAAAAGGGTAAAGTCTTTAAAGTGACAGAGTACAGATAGTTATAGATTAAAAGAAGTAAAGTGATAGAGTAAAAATAAGCCACATAAAAATGGAAAATTCACAGAGAGTCTGGATTATGTATTTTATTGTGTTTTCTATGAAATTTTTGACTGTAAAGGAGCTAAATACAGAGAGACATTTCATTATATATGCTGCCAGTCTAGACCAGAATGGACATCTTAACGGTATGACTTCAGGATTTGGATCTAAGAACATGATGCTTTTGAAAAGAGTTTCTTCTTTTGTTTTCACAGAGGACGAGACTCTGTGGATTGCTTCTATCCCAATATGGTATGATAGACCACACCCTCCTGAAAGGTTGCTGTGAACATCTTCAAAAAATTACTTCACTCAACTGCCAACTGAGAGGAACCTAGCACACAGGTTATACCATGAAAGACCTAAATAACAGCTCCCCCATTCAGCAGGAAGCAGTTTGGAGAGAAATACCTGTGCCCATTTTCCCAAATATTGTTTATAAATGTTCTTTTACATTTAAAGGGGGATATGATATAGAGATGAATAATTTGCAATGGTATGGATTTTAAGGTCAATTTGTTATATGTATATGTATTTCTGATCTTGATTAAGCTATTTTGATTGTGTAGTTCATTTTAAAAACTGTAATGTATAATTAGGAAATATAGGTTGTTAATGGATAATCATTGATAATAGTCAAGCTTGTAGTCATGTTAGTTAGATTTTCTAGATATATAGAGATATACTTTAGTTAAATAGGCATTCTTCATATCTTTCAATAGTAAAACTTGTAGTCATGTTAGTTAGATTTTCTAGATGTGCATAGATATATTTCAGATAGGCATTCTTCATATCTTTCAAAGACTGCGGAATATGGCATTTAATGTTTTAATAACTTAGGGTTTTTCATGACAATGAGACACGTCTGCTCCTGGCAGCACCAATCTACTTCAAGAGGAAGATGGGCATCGAAGAGGCTACTTATGGAGTTTGTTAGCCATTTGGGCAAGAAACTGCTCTTGCCTGGACTGTTGCATAAACTGGACACAAGGAACCCACAGAAAGAGGACTGCTGAATTTGCCTAAAGGTGAGATGGCCTTTTGGGGTTCCTGATTCATTAAAGAGTCTGCGAGACGTTCTGCAGGACACAGCAGAAAGTGACTGAACTGTCTTTGGAATTTCCTGCTTCATGGAAATGTCTGCTGGATACTTATGAGCCTGTAGGCTGAAGATGGATGCCCCAACGGTACAGAGGAACTTTGGGTGACTGTCCAGGCAGCGAGTTGTCTCTGTCATTTCTAGAGTTTGAAAGTTGCATATGACTTGTTTACTTAGGTAATATTATATCCTTCTGGAGTCTTTGAAGGAGTTGAAGAATAAATAGATAGTTATAGCTTTCCTTAGTTATGATAAAAGATAAAATAGATTTAAATATTGTAACTGTAATACTTGCTTGATAACTGTTTTGTTATATGTAATTTTGCTGTGTTAAAGTTGAAGCCTTTCTTTTTTGCTTAAACAGAAAAAGGGGAAATGATGGAGGAGAGTTATCTGTCTATGTTACTTTCATTGGTTAATTAATAAAGAAAACTGCCTTGGCCCTTTAAGAGACAGAAAGTTAGGTAGGTGGAGTAGACAGAACAGAATTCTGGGAAAGAGATGGGAGACGCTTCAGGCAGTCTCCATGATTCTCCTCTCTGAGATGGATGCAGGTTAAGATCTCTCCTGGTAAGCCACACCTCGTGGTGCTACAAGGAATACTAAATATGGGTTAAAGGAAGATGTGAGAATTAACCAATAAGAGGCTACAGATAATGGGTCAGGCAGTGTTTAAAAGAATACAGTTTCCGTGTAATTATTTTGGGTGTAAAGCTAGCCGGTGGCCGGGTGGCGGGACACAGCCCCGCTGTTCCTTCAACAAGGTTAGGAAAAAATAAAGGCCTAGGTTTATAGTTAGGGTTAGGGTTAGGGTTATGGTTAGGTTTAGAAAAAAATAACGGTTTAAGGTAAGAGTTAAGGTGAGGGTAAGTGTTAGGGTTAGCATTATTTTTAGGGTTAGTGTTAGAGTAGGGTCAAGTGTTAAAGTTAGGGTTAGGGTAAGGGTTAGGGTTAAAGGTTGTTTTAGGGTAGGGTTAGAGTTAGAGTTAGGGTTAGGGATAGGGTTAGGATTAGGGTTAGGGTTAGGGTTAGGATAAGGGTTATGGTTATTGTTAGAGTTATGGTAGGGTTAGCATTTAGTATTATGGTTATGGTTAGGGTTAGGGTTAGGTTTGTTTATGGGTTAGGGTTAGTGTTAGGGTTAGGGTTAGTGTTATGCTTAAGGTTAGTGTTATGGTTAGGTTATGGTTAGGGTTAGGGTTAGGGTTAGGGTTAGGGTTTAGAGGTAGCATTAGGGTTAAGGTTGCTTTAGGTTAAGCTTAGGGTTAGGTTTAGTGTTTAGGGTTATAGTTAGGGTTAGGGTTACTGTTTGGGTTGTTTTATGGTTAGGGTTAGTATTAGGGATACGGTTATGGTTAGAAATGACTGAGAAGCAAAGGACATTGGCGCTGGGCTCTGATTCTTCTGCATGGACAGGCTCTGTGGGAGCCTTCTCAGCTTGGTCGATCACCTTCCTGGACCTGGGGGGAGTTGGGAGGACCTTGGACTTAGCATAGAGTGGGGAACCCTGATGGCTCCTTGGCCTTGAGAGGGAGGGAGGGGAGGTATGGGTGGAGGGAAGGGGAGGTAAGGGGGAGAAGGAGGGGCGGGAAGGGGGAGGAGGAGCGGAGGGAGGGGGAGGAGGAGGGAAGGAGATGGAAATTTTTAAATATATAAAAAAATAAACCATGAGAATGACAAAAAAAAGAAATAGGGTTAGGGTTAGAGTAAGAGTTAGGGGTTAGTG
>NW_024582307.1:0-2960 GCF_903992535.2 Arvicola amphibius | reverse complement strand
TGGCGATGATGAAAGAGAATGACAGAGCCCCCACATTTGGAGCACCGGACTGAGCTCCCAAGAGTCCTGATGAGGAGCAGAAGGAGAGAGAACATGAGAAAGAACGTCTCAGGACCGTGAGGGAATCTCCACCTGCGATAGATGAAGAAATGACTGAGCCCCACCATTGGAGCACCGGACTGAGCTCCCAAGGTCCTGATGAGTAGCAGAAGGAAGAGAACATGAGAAGAAAAAAGGTCAGAAATGTGAAGAGGGGTGCGTTCACTCATGGAGACGGTGGGACAGAACTAATGGGAGATCACCAACACCAGTTGGAATGGGACCGATGGATCATGCTACCAAACCCGTCTCTTGGAATGTGGCCAACAGTGGGGGCTGACTGAGAAGCAAAGACAATGGCGCTGGGCTCTGATTCTTCTGCATGGACGGGCTCTGTGGGAGCCTTCTCAGCTTGGTCGATCACCTTCCTGGACCTGGGGGGAGTTGGGAGGACCTTATGGTCTTAGCATAGATTAGGGAACCCTGATTGTCTCCTTGGCCTTGAGAGGGAGGGAGGGGGAGGTATGGGTGAAGGGGAGGGAGAGGGAAGGGGAAGAAGGACGGGAAGGAAGGGGGAGGAGGAGGGGAGGAAAGGGGGAGGAGGAGGGGAGGAGATGCAAATTTTTAAATATAAAAAAATAAACCATGAAAAAAAAAGAAAGTCTTTATTAATCCAAGCAGTGCTGGAACAGGCCTTTAATTCCAGCACTTGGGAGTCAGAAGCGGTTGGACCTCGTGGAGTTTGAGGCCAACCTCGTCTACAGGGCATCCAGCACTACACAAAGAAACTGTTAAAAAAAAGCAAACAAAAAAAGGAAGTCTTTATTAGTAGGACTGCTAACTACACTGGTTGTTCAGGGGCAGGAAATCATGGAGATGGTCTTGTCTAGCTGCCTTGAGAGGCATGCACCACAGGCTTCCCAGGCTAGAGTCTGTGACTCCTGGGGCACTGTGTGCCTTTCAGTTCCTGAGAAACCAAGGCACTCCCTCAGGCTGCCTGTGTTCCTCTGTGTTCCCTAGAAGTCACTGAAGTATATAGAGACTTGATAGGATAATTAATCTTAGGCATTAATCTTATATACCCTGTATAGCTTTCAGATGTCTTTGTATTCTGGCAACTACAATTGTATTGATTCTGGAAATCTCCATTGTGTTCTGTTCCTGATGAAGGCATAAGAAGTCTGATTGCTTGCAATAAAATTATCTCAGCCTCAGTAAAAAAAAGAAAAAACATCTTTACTGAACTTTAGATGAAGAGAATGCCAATCAAAAATTATTCATTAATATTTAAATCATAGTTCTCTGTAGGTACAACCTGTAATATCACAATTCAAGATGCTTAAACAGTTGTTAAAGTGTGAGAGACACAGTCTCTTGAAATGTATAATAGATCATGATGAATTTATATAAATATCAACATGGAAACAATCTAAAGGAATAAAATATTAGCAGTGTCCCTCTAAAACACAAAATAACATTTTTCTTATTTTTCTCTATCTGTGGTAAATATGTATAAATATATATAAACACACCTGTAGATGCATATATATATATACTTGCATAAATACATTGCAATAATAAAATATTTGCTGTTTAAAAATGTGCATCTAAATTCTATACACATTACACATATTATATAGTGTAATTCTCATTTCTTTACATCAAATCACATTTTCACTTATTCTTTTAGGGGAAGAGCAGAGAGACACACAGCAATAAACAAAAACAAGCAGATGTTAGAACAAAGAATTTCAACAGAATAATGGCTCTAGTGTTTGTACCCTTACATCCTTGGATACAATGCATACATGTTACTTTTGTACCATGGGAAAAATCAAAAACAACTTAAAAATCTTCAATATTGTGCTATTAAAGAAATGACAGAATAATTTCAATGCCATGAAACATGAGCTTAATCATGATATGGATAATCATTAAAATGTATTCAACCAACTTCACAAAATTAGTGGTTTATGTTTTACAAGAAGGAGAATGGACAAATCTCAAATGAATTTCAAGAATAAGTAATCTAAAAACAGGCAAGTATATTTTCCAAAAGAAAGGGGAAACCCTTTTAAATCAGTTAATGATTACCTTGAAAAAAATGCAAGATATCCTTGTAAAAATAAGCTGGGTTTTAGAAGGAGAATCAGCTTATAGCTTCTCCCTGAGGTGAAACCTCTGTAAATTAGCTATTGTTAAGAAATTTTCACACAATGCAAATGATTGCCCTATCAAAAGAAGCAACTTTTGCTGAGGAAGCAGTTCACTGCACCATTTCTTTTGATGCCTAAACACTGTAAAACAACCTTGATGCCTACCTTATTATTTATGTCTGCATAAAGCTCCGAGGTGTTCCCACAATTAGGAAGAAGGAGAAAATTTTATATATATAAACTGGCAATGTTTAAGCTGCATGAGCCACCTGTTTTTGGCAGTGCTCCAGTTGTTCCTATCCTGTGCAGTCCTAGATGCTTGTGGTATTGTCATTCCCAAGGTTCCATGATCTTCTTTTATGCTGTCTATCCAGCATACTTTTGGGCCTTCCACTTCAGTTTATCCTATGCAATCCTCTAAGCAGTGCTATCTTCAGGTATCTGCCATCATTCATTCTCATAACATGGCCAAAGTATGTCAAAGTGCTGTTGACATATCCTGTAGTTTACTTCCTTCTGTAGATGGAGATGTTTCTTAACGTCATTGTTGTGCAGCCCATCTCTTCGTGTGACACCTAGAATCCCCCTGAGACATGCCATCTCAAAAATATTCAGTCACTGTTCTGAGGAGTGTTTCATTGTCCATGTTTCATAGTTGTAAAGAAGGCAGCTCAAGATAAGTGTCTCATCTTTTGTAATTTTGTTGTTGCCATTACGTCTCTTGTTGACCAAATATTTCCTAGTGCCTGGAATGCTAATATATAT
>NW_024582306.1:4169-6359 GCF_903992535.2 Arvicola amphibius | reverse complement strand
TTCTGGTAGAATTCCGCATTGAAACCATCTGGTCCTGGGCTCTTTTTGGTAGGGAGGTTTCTGATAACAGTTTCTAATTCTTCGCGACTAACAGGACGATTTAGAGCATTTACCTGGTCCTGGTTTAACTTTGGTATATGGTATTTATCTAAAAAACTGTCCATTTCTTTTACATTTTCCAATTTTGTGGCATACAGGCTTTTGTAGTAAGATCTAATGATTCTCTGAATTTCCTCTGTGTCTGTGGTTTTGTCCCCCTTTTCATTTCTGATCTTATTAATTTGCGTGTTCTCCCTCTGCCGTTTGATTAGTTTGGCTAAGGGTTTGTCAATCTTGTTGATTTTCTCCAAGAACCAGCTTCTTGTTTCATTGATTCTTTGGATTGTTTTCTGTGTTTCTATTTTGTTGATTTCTGCCCTCAGTTTGATTATTTCCAGTCTTCTACTTCTCCTAGGTGAGTCTGCTTCTTTTTTTTCCAGAGCTTTCAGGTGTGCTGTTAAGTCACCAATGAGTGCTTTCTCCGTTTTCTTTAAGTGGGCACTTAGTGCTATGAACTTTCCTCTTAGCACTGCTTTCATTGTGTCCCATAGGTTTGAGTATGTTGTGTCTTTGTTTTCATTAAATTCAAGAAAGACTTTAATTTCTTTCTTTATTTCTTCTTTGACCCAGGTGTGGGTCAGTAGTTGACTGTTCAGTATCCATGAGTTTGTGGGCTTTCTGGGGGTAGCATTGTTGTTGAATTCTAATTTTAATCCATGGTGATCCGATAAGACACAGGTGGTTACTAATATTTTTTGTAACTGTGGAAGTTTGCTTTGTTACCAAGTATATGGTCAATTTTCGAAAAGGTTCCATGAGCCGCAGAGAAGAAGGTATATTCTTTCCTATTTGGGTGGAATGTTCTATAGATGTCTGTTAAGTCCATTTGGTTCATTACCTCCATTAAGTCTTTCAATTCTCTGTTAGGTTTCTGTCTGATTGACCTGTCCATTGGTGAGAGAGGAGTGTTGAAGTCTCCAACTATTAGTGTGTGTGGTTTGATGGCTGCCTTGAGTTCTAGAAGTGTTTCTTTTACATAAGTGGGAGCTTTTATATTAGGGGCATAGATATTCAGGATTGAGACTTCATTCTGATGGATTTTTCCTGTTATGAGTATAAAGTGTCCCTTTCCATCTCTTCTGATTGATTTTAGTTTGAAGTCAACTTTGTTGGAAATTAGTATGGCCACACCCGCTTTTTTCTTAGGGCCATTTGCTTGATAAACCTTTTCCCAACCCTTTACTCTGAGTAGGTGTCTGTCTTTGTGTTTGAGGTGTGTTTCTTGTAAACAGCAAAATGTTGGATTCTGTTTTCGTATCCAGTCTCTTAGCCTGTGCCTTTTTATAGGTGAATTGAGTCCATTGATATTAAGTGATATTAATGACCCGTGGTTGTTAACTTCAGTCATTTTTAGTCATTTCTCCATCAATGGTGAATGCAAGCTTTGCTGGGTATAATAGTCTAGGCTTGAATCCATGTTCCCTTAGTGTCTGTAGCACATCTATCCAAGCTCTTCTGGCTTTCATGGTTTCCATTGAGAAATCAGGTGTAATTCTGATAGGTTTCCCTTTATATGTTACTTGACCTTTTTCCTTTGCAGCTCTTAATATCTGTTCTTTATTCTGTATGTTTTGTGTTTTGATTATTATATGGCGTGGGGATGCTTTCTTTTGATCCAGTCTATTTGGTGTTCTGTAGGCTTCTTGTACCTTCATAGGAACATCCTTCTTTAGGTTGGGGAAGTTTTCTTCTATAATTTTGTTGAATATGTTTTCTGGGCCTTTGAGTTGTAATTCTTCTCCTTCTTCTACCCCAATTATTCTTAGGTTTGGTCTTTTCATGGTGTCCCAGATTTCCTGAATGTTTTGTGTTAAGAATTTGTTAGATTTGTTTAGTTCTTTTTTTTTTTATTTTTTTTCTCATGGTTTATTTTTTTTATATTTAAAAATTTCCATCTCCTTCCCTCCTCCTCCCCCTCCCTCCCCTCCTCCTCCCCCTTCCCTCCCCTCCTTCTCCCCCTTCCCTCCCCTCCCCTCCACCCATACCTCCCCTGGACGGGCTCTGTGGGAGCCTTCTCAGCTTGGTTGATCACCTTCCTGGACCTGGGGGGAGTTGGGAGGACCTTGGTCTTAGCATAGAGTGGGGAACCCT
>NW_024582306.1:0-4069 GCF_903992535.2 Arvicola amphibius | reverse complement strand
GCACTGTGCTGTGCTTCCAAAGTCTAGTCAAAGAATGGGAGGAGTGAAAATATGAGCAAATATCATGATGGAGATACCATTGGAACAGCTTACCTGAGCTAATGGGGGAGCTCACCAACTCTGGTCGAACAGGGAAGGAACCAGCATAGAACCAAACTAGGCCCTCAGAATGTGGGGTGCTGCGGGAGCACCTTTGCTCCTTCAGCCAATAGCCACTGAAATACCAGCCCACCGGGGCATGGTCTATTTCTCTTTGAAAAAGAGCAGCAGTCCTCTGCTCGCTCCCTTGGTTCCGGCTCTTGTTCCAGCGACTGGACACCTTTCCTGACTGTTGGTGTTCTGTAAGTTTTCCCCTAAAATAAATACCCCTGTAAATGCAAACTGTTGTGGGATTGTTTTGCGCATTAGTGGGTAATACTTTTATGGCTAGGGCAATCTGTGGGACCAGGAATTATCCCTACTACTTGTTTTGTGTGTGTGTGTTTTCTTTTTTTTTTTTTTTTTAAAAAATTTCCATCTCCTCCCCTCTTCCTCCCCCTTCCCCCCCCTCCCCCCCCCCATACCCTCCCTCCTCCCTTTTCAGGCCAAGGAGCCATCGGGGTTCCCTACTCTATGTTAAGACCAAGGTCCTCCCAACTCCCCCCAGGTCCAGGAAGGTGATCAACCAAGCTGAGAAGGCTCCCACAGAGCCTGTCCATGCAAAAGAGTCAAAGATCAGTGCCTTTGCCCTTGGCTTCTCAGTCAGCCTCCACCATTGGCCACATTCAGAGAGTCTGGTTTGGTCTCATGATCCATCAGTCCCAATCCAACTGGAGTTGGTGATCTCCCGTTAGTTCTGTCCCACCGTCTCCATGGGTGAACGCACCTCACGGTCCTGACTTTTTCTCATGTTCTCTCTCCTTCTGCTCCTCATCAGGACCTTGGGAGCTCAGTCCGGTGCTCCAATGTGGGGCTCAGTCATTTTCTCCATCTATCGCCAGGTGGAGGTTCTATGGTGATATGCAAGAAATTCATCAGTATGGCTATAGGAACTGGCCTTTTCAGGCTCCCTCTCCTCAGCTGCCCAAGGAACTAACTGGGGGCGTCTCCCTGGAAACCTGGGAACCCCTCTAGGGTCAAGTCTCTTGACAACTCTAGATGGCTCCTTAAATTAAGATATATGCTTCCCTGCTCCCATATCCACCCTTCCTGTATCCCAAGCATCCCATTCCTCCGACCTCCCCCATTCTCCCCTTCTCTCTTTGACTTTTTAAAAAATCACTCACTCTTTCAATTCTCAAGAACTTATTAGTTACAATGTTTTAATTCTAGTATTGAAGCATTTCAATAGAACAATAAGACAGTCCATATGAAGATACCAGTAACGACTATTTAATGAGCACCTAATGTAAGAAAAAAAAGTAGGAAGGGGAAGGAAGAGGAGAAAGAAGAAGGGGAAGTAGAGGAGAAAAAGATGAGGAGGAGGAGACAAAGGAGAAACTTTTTTCACTGATGGCTACTTATTTTAGAATTATTTTACCCTCCTCATTGACTAGCTAGATTTAGTATTATTCACCCTCAGTTTTATCACAGCTACATACGCAATAGTTCTCCCTATTCAGTCATAAGTTCTTTGATATTAGAAACTGCATTTTGTTTTATATCTTTATGCAGTTTTTGATTTATTCTTTACCTGTTCTTCAGCTGGCTATGGCATATTCTAACTGAACAGAAAACATTTGTTAAATGAATGAATGTGAAACCAAAAAAATAAGAGTAATGTTTCATGGTCAAGACTAGCACCTCATTACAAATCTAGGACCAATATAAATGTCTTTGAAAATACATATGTGTACCTATAGATAGATAATAACATATATAGCAAAAATATCAGATGGATTTCTGTCTTTTTATGATTTAATTGTAAGATTGTACATAATTCTCATTTTAAAATACTTATGCACAATCACATAAGTATTTTAAAATGAGAATTATGTGCAATTTTGTCATTCTTGTTTATATACAGTCATGCATAGCAAGATAAATATGAGAGAGAGAGAGAGAGAGAGAGAGAGAGAGAGAGAGAGAGAGAGAGAGCACAAATAACTCTTCTGTAACACCACTTTTACAAGAAATTCAGAGAGAGAGTTGTGTGTGCTGAGTGTATGCTGAGCAGGTGAATATCAAAGACAGACTTCCCTAGACTGCCATTAACTACATGAAAGCTTCTGGGACTTATTCCTTTGCTCATTTTAGTGCTTTGTATAATGAGATCAGAAGACGGAAATTCTGACAACTCTTAGGTTCATTTGTAGCTACAAGACAAAGCGACACACTCTGCGGAGGAATGGTGGTTCCATTTGGAAAGATGGACTATGCAGATTCGAGAGGCAGCTCAATGACAGCTGGCCATGTTTAGTTAACATCGAATACTGTGCCTTTTACCAGTTTTCCTTTCATTTCATTTCATGCTCTTTGCTGTCTTATGACTGCCGAGTAGCCTATTCTGTTTGCTGAGAGAAGAAAATAAAAGTACAGTTTATACATATTAAAATATGACATGGAATATTAAACACATTATTTTATCCCTACATGCATGTTCTATCTTCACAGAACATAAATCAGATCTAAAAGTTGAGAATTTGTCCCTTTCTTGTCATGTGCCTTAAACATTATGTTTTATGACTTTTCTCAGGGCTGACTTAATATATACTTTTACCCCTGCATAAACCTATGTCTTTTTCTGGCTTTTACAAATAAATAATAGGTGATTTAGAACCTGAATGAAGGTTCTTAATGTGAGTGTATTCCTTAGCACAGTTTTATGTTACATTCAGGTCAATTTTTCATTCACGTAGATAATAAATACATTACTACTACTTATTCCAATAACAGGAGTTTTTCCATTTCTGATTAAGGCTTGAAATGAAGACTGATAGAAGACATATAAAAGCCCACTGTTAATGCTTCAGGAGGTTGATGGCTTGTACAAAGAAAGTAGAACTTTTGTCAGGTAGCAAAATAGAACAATTTTCTTTTCTTCATAAAAGTTAGGTAAAATAAATTTACCGAGACACAGACTTTGCATATTCAGCCTAAGTAAATACACTTTTAAAGCTCTTACATGTGAATATCTTCTGATGCAGGTAGGAGCTGTAACTCACCCATAGTATTAATGAGCTCTGCAGTGTCATGTTTATGGTGAATTAGCATTGCTAAGTATTTCCTCATTGCTGAATAAAATCCAGATATATGCTTCTCTTGTTGGCATGACTCTTACTCACATACCAATTTACCCTTGCAGTTGTATGGACACTCAAATCTAATGATTCTCAATCTTGGGTCACAGCCTCCATAGGGGTAGCATATCAGACACCCTGCTTGTCAGGTATTTAATTTATAATTCAGAGCAGTAGCAAATTTACAGTTATGAAATACAACAAAATATTTTTACAGATGGGTGTCACCACTGTTGCTGGATTTTCGTTTACTCTAGCCCCACTTGGAATGCTGAAATGTTGTGCTTGTTTTGTATTCTTTTGGCTTTTGTGCTTTTTGCAGGCGGGGGTCAGGTAACACACCACCCAGCTCCCAAATAGGTCACACACTATGACTTATTCTTACTTATAAACACCAATCGTTAGCTTGGTTTATTTCTTGCCAGCTTTTCTTAATGTGATTATCCCAACTACCTTTGATCTCTTGGACTTTCCCATGCTTTAACTTCTGTGTATCTTACTTTTACTGTTAGTCCATGGCTGATTGTGTGGCCGGGTGACTGGCCCCTAAACATCCTCCTCTCCTTATTCTCTTATTCTATTTTTTTATCCCAGATTTCTTGTTCTATTTATTTTCTCTGCCTGCCAGCTCCACCTATCCTTTTTCTTGACTCAGTATTGGCCATTCAACTCTTTACTAGACCATCAGGTATTTTAGACAGGCAAAGAATCACACCTTCACAGAGTTAAACAAATGCCGCATAAACAAAAGAAACACATATTTACATCACTAACACAGCTAAAATAATATTCTACAATATTTCCTTACCTTTTTGAATAAATAAAAATGAAAAGTTTTAAATTTATAATTA